>NC_142695.1:56995483-57302150 GCF_029641045.1 Salvia hispanica
AAGTGGGGTGTTTTTTTATCACGTGATTTCAGAAAATGAGGGATAGTGGAGTCCACAAAGTATAAAATTGTTAATTCTAATATAATAAGTTGTAAATAAATAATGTCCCAGAGTAATAATTATATATTGTTCAATTGTTTCTAAACTTAGAATTACACAATTTTAAGTTCAATTGTTTCTAAACTTAGAATTTCACAATTTTAAGGGACAGATCAAAATGAAAATACTATTTTTAAAAGAGAGAGGTAGTAGTATAATTTATTAAGTAATAACAACTCGTACTAATAAACTTCGAAAAAGGAAAATATGAGGCATAAAATTGACGTACTTGTCTGGAATGGATTAGGTAATCAGGCATGTATTGTTTCAGTTTGTCGAAGAGAGCATCGATTATATAATTATCCAACATCCTTGAAGAAATTTAAAGAGTATTTGAATATGTAAATAAAGTTGTAGCAAAGGAAGAAGGAGGTGTATGCATATATAGTGAGCGGTGGAATTGAGATGATAAAAATATGAGAGAGATATATCTGTAATATTACTTCTTACAATACTATAATATGAATTAAATAATAATTTATAAAATTAAATTGTGACTATACTTAAGTGTACAAAATATTATTACTATGATATAAGCTATTTTTTATTCTCAGATTGCAACTATCATTATTTTATGAGCTTCAATTTGAAATATTTAGACATATATATTTAATCGAATATTGATGTGCATGAAATTTATTATTTTACTTTATAAATATGTGATCTTATTAAATGGATGGAGTATTACTTAAATTATATAATATGATTGTTATATAGTATAAATGCATTAGAGACAAATATGATTGTTATATGGAGTAGGTGATTTTTATATATATGTAATGCAATTATATATATCAACAAATCATATATATTAATATAGAAATTATTTAATATTCCCTCCATCGATCGGAAATCTATAAAATAAAAGGCTCAACACTAGTAAAAAAACTCCTATCGTCTCCTAAAAAATAGACTAATTTTACTTATTTCTGGGTTGTCCCTTAAATTAGATAAATTCTAAGAGAACATTTTTTTGTTTGGTCATTTATAACTATAAATTTATAATTTAGAAGTTTATTTTTACTTGAATTTAACAATATGAAATCTTTTATAATCAAATCAATTTCAATATACATATTCCAAAATCACTTACTCCATTATTTTATTTATTATCTATTTTCTATTTAATCATAGTAAATTTTTGTAAAGGTAAGTTGCTTAAAAAGCTACTACTCCATCCGTCCCAAAGTAGATGTCACATTTTGGAATTAACACGGAATTTTAGGAGGTGTTATTTTGTATGCTAGATGGAGAGAGAAAATACTATATTTATATTAATGTGAGATAGAGCTTTTTCTAAAAAAAAAGAAATATAACATCTTTTATGAGACAAACTAAAAAGGAAAGTGTGACAACTGCTGTGGAAGGAGAGAGTAATATTTTTTGTCAATCACACGACTTTTAAGACCAACTACTCCTAGATTTAATAACTTTAATAATTTTATCATAAACTTCAATAATTAAATCAACGGTGTCATAGCTTTAAGAATTCAGAATTTTAGCATGCTCAGATTTTTAGTCATGGCAATTACAAAAAATGTCAAAATTCCTAATATACTCTGATCTAGCTATTTGTTAAACTAAGGAATTGGCTATAAATTAATAGAGTTTTGTATATATTTTTTTCCAATAATTTACCTTTATTTTTTTAATTAAATAAAATGTGCCACCTTGAAATAATAAAGTGGATATATACATATTAATCACATATTATAGTTAGAAATGTCAATCTAGTCCAAAACTCGTGGATCGGCTCGGACAACTCAGTAAAGTTACAGGGTTAGGGCTGTAAATGGCAACCCAAATCTGAAGTCGGGCTTTTCGCGTCAGCTTGTTCGAATTGTTGGGTTACTTAGGCTGGCCCGGTCGGGTCCAAAAAATTACTATAATCCTAGGGTTACAATAAATAGACAAAAAGTTATCCGTGAGAGATCCAGTAACAATCAAGGGACATTGAATAATGTGTACCATAGAAGGTCCAATTAATAAAATATGTAGTTGAATATATAATCACTTGTTTTATTTATATTAATTGAAAAATATTGAAGCTAATGAACAAAAAAAAAATCAACAAATTAAAGCAATCCATGGCTAGATCCTTGTAGCCGCAAAGCGAACACTTGCGATTCCTCTTCAGCCCGCCGTGAAGCGCATGCTCACACGCCATTCTCAAGCCCACAGTATCACCACGGAACCCGATCTCCTTTTTGCAAACGCAGCACCGGGTCCCGGGCTCGAAGCAAATCTTCATGAGCCCCAAGTCGTCATTAATGCCTATGATGTGCACGTACGAGTACTTCGTCTCTATACTCAAGTCGACATTTAATTCGACATACTAAGGTACTGTCCCGTTGACTCCAATAGCGTTGACCACATTCTCCCACGCGCTTGGTCAAGGGACCGCGCAAGTGCTTGTCGCTTCCTATGTGATCCGTGATGGCCTTTTCGACTGCATCGTACAACAAGCGTTCTCGGAAGATGATGGTGGCCGTGGTGGTGCGTTTTGTGGAAATCGAGGGAAGAAGCCGTGGCTTGGCTATAGAAGAAGAAGAATTGACGTTTATGAGATGGTCATAATATTTGGTGAGGAAGGAAAAATTGAATTTGATGCTAGAATGAGGGAAATCAATATGGTGGAGTGGTTGATTTACTACTTTCGTTGAGACTTCAACCTCCTTCATCCACGTCTTGGAATTCCAATTCCAATTCAATAAAATCAATGTCAATTCGAATGTAATTTGGTTTGTACAAGTGAGATTGTATTTATTTATAGACCTACACGAAATCAAAATCCTAATTTTTTTATGGAATATATCGTTTTCCTTCTTTACATACTATAATGTTTCTACTCTACCTATTAAAAAAAGCCTTGCGTTATTATAGGTTGAATTCTATTTTAACATCTTAATTTGCCAAATTTTTTTTATTTATTTTTAAGATTTCCGTCGTTAGGTGGATTATGATTTTATTTATTTCAATGTGTTTGAATTATTTGAACATCTTAATTTGCCAATTTTATTTATGAACCCTAAACCCTTCGATTCCACACGCTTTCCAGATTTCATTATTAAATTGTGACTATGCTAAAGTCTACAAACTTTATTATTATTATTATTATTATTATTATTATTATTATTATTATTATAACAACAACAACAACAACAACAATAATAATAATAATAATAATAATAATAATAATAATAATAATAATAATAATAATAATAATAATAATAATAATAATAATAATCTGAGCTATTTTTTAATCTCATATTTCAACAATCATTATTTTATGAGCTTAAATTTGAATTTAGACATATATTTAATTAAATATTGGTGTGCATAAAATTTTTAATTTACTTTATAAATTCGTGATCTTGTGGAGGGAGTGTTACTTAAATTATATAATATCATTGATAATTGCATTAGTGACTAATATAACTGTTATACGGAGTATGTAATTGTTATATATATTCCTAGAGTTGTGATCAATGTCGAACTCTTCTTAAAGACCAAACTAGAGACCAAATTAGGGCTTCCATTTTCTTAATCTAGTGGTTATAATTAATTTAGAATTAATTTAATATTTTATTCAATAAAAACTTTTTTTTTAATATTCATTTTTTAAATTTATTTTATTTATTTTTTATTCAATAGAAACTTGCCGGAGTAAATAATGAACTATATTCACTAAATAATGAACTAGATGAACTTATGTTATGAAGTAATTTTGACAAGTTATTGAAACACAAGGGAGTGATCAATTGCTAACTCATCATTTAATTGTTAACTACAACTAATTTAAGGTCATAGGATTTTAGAAAACGTGTGGTCTACAATTTGCCACGTTTAATTTTCGTTTTTATTAATAAAATAAAAAAAGATAAAAAAAAAACTCCAAATTAGGGCTTTGGATGAAAATGTCAATATAGTGTTTCGAAAATATCAACACAATGCTTTGAGAATGTCTAACACAATGCTTTAAGAATGTTAACCCATTGCTTATATTGAAATTCTGCGTGTATTAAATTAACATATTTTATATAGTATGTTTACATTTTTGCTTGTACGAAAAAAATTAAAAATTTTTGAATTTTTTTTCAAATTTTGACGTCGGAACATATGTATGTAGTATATCGTTGGAATCCTTATGAAATTATCTTTAATTTGATATATGTTATATGAATTTAAAGTTTTGGGATTTCTTTTAAAAGTTAGTTATAACTAAATATGTAGTTAATTGACATTAATACCCCTATTGATATTTTTTTGAATTAATCCTATGGCCTTATTGACGTTTTTCGTTGATCGTATTGACATCTAGGGATTAATAATCTAAGCCCTTAATTTGATTATCTAATGGCTATTATTTAGTTATAGTTAACAATTAAGTTATGAGTTAGCAATATAACTCTCTCCATACTACATTGATACAACAAATTTTAGTGTTAATCGTTAAACAGTAGTATTGAACTATATTGAATAAATAATGAAAGCAAATAAAACAATAATTATGAACAAAACAATAAAAGCGCAAAAGCACCAATTTCTATTCCGAATCAAGGAAAGCGATTAAAAGATGTATATGTAGATAGGGATATGATCATATGAAAACTCTAAATATTGAACAAACTCAAAACTATGATCTCGATCATTGAAAAATGTCAACAGATCACAAAAAAGCCTCAACAAGAAAATGTCAACATAGTCAATGAATGATGTTGTGTTGATATTGTGTTGATACTGTGTTGACATTAAAATCTTGAAATTTTACACTGTATTATTGAAACTGTGTTGAAGCTGTGTTGAGGAATTTTGAGTTTGTACAATATATAAGTTTGCATTTTATCACTACCCTATGTAGATAACCTATCAACATGAAATAATAATATCCGCACATAACCTAACAAATGGCTGTAAAAAACCTAACAAATTAAAGCAATCCACGGTTGGGTCCTTGTAGCCGCAAAGCGAACACTTGCGTTTCCTCTTCAGCCAACGCACGATGCACCCGCCGTGAAGCGCATGCTCACACGCCATTCTCAAGACCACGGTATCACCACGGAACCCGATCTCCTTTTTGCAAACGCAGCAATGGGTCCCGGGCTCGAAGCAAATCTTCATGAGCCCCAAGTCGTTATTAATGCCTATGATGTGCACGTAAGAGTACTTCATCTCTATACTCAAATCGACATTTAATTCGACATACTTAGGTACCATCCCGTTGACTCCAATAAGGTTGACCACATTCTCCCACGCGCGCTTAGTCAAGAGACTGCGCAAGTGCTTGTCCCTTCCTATATGATCCGTGATGGCCTTTTCGACTGCATCTTACGACAAGTGGTCTCGGAAGATGACGGTGGCGGTGGCGTTGCGTATTTCGGAAATCGAGGGAAGAAGACGTGGCTTGGCTCTAGTAGAAGAAGAGTCTATGTTTATGAGATAGTCATAATATTTGGTGTGGAAGGAAAAATTGAATTTGATGCTAAGATGAGGGAAATCAATACGGTGGAGTGGTTGATTTACTACTTTCGTTGAGACTTCAACATTGTTCATCCACATCTTTGGAATTCCAATTCCAATTTCAATTCAATAAATCATGTCAATTCTTATGTAATTTGGTTAGTACAAGTTGATTATATTTATAGACCTACAAGAAATCGATTTTTTTTTTTTTTAGGAATACATTTTTTTCCTTCTTTATAGTTTTTCTACCTCTTAAAAAAAGCCTTTCCTATTATATGTCGAATTCTATTTTAACATCTTAATTTGCCAATCTTTTTTTATTGATTTTTAATATTTCGTTCGTTTATGATTTTATTTATTTCCATACGTAGTTGACGTGTGAGTTGATATATTTTGAATTATTTGATCATCTTAATTTGCCTATTTTATTTATCAACCCTAAACCCTTTGATTTCACACGCTTTCCATGTAAGGATTTCATTATTTCAATAGGTAAGTTTTTTTCTATTTCAAAATATTATATTCAAGATCAGTTTACTCGTTTGTAAATTTTGAACATAATTACTCATATGTTTAGTAAAAATAAATTTTGAACATAATTTTATTCGAAAAAAAATTGTCAAATTTTTGAACTATTGTTGTTCTGCCCATTTGTTTGAAGAATATAATGCTCTTCACTATCTAATTTTTCCAAGAATGAATCAGAACCCACACCACTACTTGCTGTCAAACTATGACTTGCTGCACTATGGCTCTCCCAGAAGTGCTTTCTAATGGCCCGGAACTTCGAATCGCCACTCGACAACTCGGCATCCGAGATTGGACCCCGAACAGCACTCCTTCCTTCAAGCATACTCACCACCTCAGACATCGTTGGCCTCAGGCTCGGGGCTGCATTCGTGCACATAAGGGCCACGTTCAGCATCACCGTAGCCTCTTCGGACGAGTAGTCATGCCCCAACTCCGGATCAACGAGCTCCAACACGCTACCTCTCTCGTGCAAAACATAGGCCTGATGAAAGCAAGAGGGCGTTAGTCTACGTATGTTAAAAGGATAATTGTCATTTAAATCACAAATTTATGTCGAGTTTTGGTCAGGACAATCAAATTTGATGTGGCAATAAAGCGACATTATTCCATTTCGGGTGTTAAATTAAAACGACGTCGTTTTGTCAGAAACGATGGTTAGCCACAGCATATTTGATTTTGCGACGTCAGTTTCAATTTTAATCATCGCTGGACAATTGCGGAAAATAGAAACGCCGAGATTTTATATTCCAGTTTCAGAATTGACCAAAAATCCACACAGAGCAAAGAGACAATACCAAGTCAAGAAGATAAACACAGTCTTCCTTTGGCATGTAGTTTGTGTTGCTTTTGCCGCTGGCTATTTCCAAGGCTACAACTCCAAAGCTGTACACGTCTGCTTTGTTCGTCAGGTGACCGCGCATTGCGTATTCTGGAGCCATATACCCTCTGCATTCCGAATCAGAAACAGGACGACTCACAATCAAAACTTAGTCATATAACTGCTTATTGTAATCTCTTAGTAGATTATAGTTTGACATGCTACATTTAACAGAAATATTCAGAAAGGTAAAAATCATGGAAATTTGAGAAAAATAAGCTTACATAGTTCCAGCAATTCTTGTACTAATATGTGTGTGATCATCCTCATGAAGCTTTGCAAGGCCAAAATCGGATATTTTTGCGTTGAGATCTTTGTCAAGTAGAACGTTGCTAGTCTTGATGTCTCTGTGGACTACTTTCAGCCTCGACTCCTCGTGAAGGTAAGCTAATCCCTTAGCTATGCCGAGGCATATCTTCATTCTCTGCGGCCAGTCTAACTTCAGTTTCTCCGCTGTTTGATTCCCTATAATAGAACAAAATCAGAAGCTGCCAATCGAATGGTTTATCTTGGGAAGTTAGGGTATGATTCTCACCGAAAAGGGCGCGTGAGAGACTATTATTTTCCAGATACTCGTACACTAGCATTAACTGATTTCCTTCAACACAACATCCATAAAGCTTTACAAGGTTAGGGTGCTGAAATGCAGTAATCAATCCGATTTCATTGACAAATTCGCGTGTTCCCTGTTTAGACTTGGACGAGAGCTGCTTCACCGCTATTATGGTTCCGTCTGATAATAGGCCCTGCATAAATGGAACGATTGGCGACATGATGACATCTGCATTACGGGAGGTTTACATAACTATCCAAGGAGAAGTAACGAGAGAAAACAACGCACCTTGTAAACAGGACCAAAACCACCCTCGCCAATCTTGTTAGCTGGATCGAGGTCCCCAGTCGCAGCCTTGATCTGTCTTAACGTGAATAGACCCGTTTGTAGATCAATGCCTCTAAGCTCTGATCATGAAAGGTACGGTCGTTAGAAAATGAGAAAAATCCCTCCATCCTATTTCTATGCCTTGAGGCCTATTGAAATGGGATGGAGAGAGCAATGATAAGCGTATTTTATGAAGTTATTTCTGTGCATAGCCACACGGTCGAAAGCTATTTGGTTTTGATACTTATGAGCTAGTTCCATTCGAAAACTTAACGTGTGCCAGCAGTTATAATATAAATGAAATATAAGTAAAGAACAATTGGAATTTGAAAGCCTCTTCATTCAAAAACTAAATAGTAGTATATCTAAAGCTATTTTCATCGGATAAATTAGTTCAAGAATCTCGCACGCTATTTTCAGACTGAAAAACGCATATCTTGATATCGTACTGATTGATATACCTAGCAGTCTAAAACATGCATAATGCAAGCAAATAGTAACTCTAGAGGAGGTACCTTTATAAGTAGAGATTTTTCTTCCAATGAAGCATTTCTTATGCAAGATCACGACAACGAGAAGTAGAAGGGAAACTGCTACAGCTATCATCCCACCCATCATAACCGAGTTAACTTTCTTGTGGCGAACTGGAGGCCTGAAATCTGCAGAACCAAATTTTATTAAACTCAAGCAAGCTAACAAATGCAAAGGCTTTTCCCTAAAATTTGGTAACTGCTTTCGTTTGAAGTCATGTTTTTATCGTAAATTCATAATTTACTTGCCATAGAGCTACAAAATGGCAAGCAGGGACGCAAAAAGCACGATGAATATTTTTCTTAATAAGAGAGAATACCAGGATCTACTGATATAGCTGATATCAGAGGACCGTAATTTCCTCTGTCTGGGATGCCTTGGGTTCCTTTTCCGGCCCAGTACAGATGGATCTTCAGTGTATTGTTTTTAACTACAGCAGTGAAAGTCTTTATAATGGGTTTTCCAGTCCCACCGGCATCAGCTGCAATGTTGAAATCCTTCAATACCAAGTTTTCCTGCACTCACGATATATCGTTAGCACATTAAATAATCTCAGGGTGAAACCTTTCAACTGGGACGGGACATCATTTACCTGCAAATAGACGTCAAATAATCTCCTACCGAGGCTGGTAAATGTGCTGTCATTTGTGAACACGATTTCAGCAAAGTGAAGTTTCACCGTGTAGTTTCCGTTCATGAGGCAAAGACCGTAGTAAGTGAGAGAGAGAGGAGACACACGAGCTGTGCTATAGAGTTCTGATACAGGGCCGGTTAAATTATGCAGAGAATAACTATTGGTGGCCATAATGTACGTATCAGATTCAAAAGCGTCGTCCATGAAATCCCCTGTGCTGCTAAGAGCCCAATTCTCCCTCGAATAAAACGTTGTTGCACCTCTGGCTTCTAAATCAGCTTCGAATTTTGTCTTATCGTTGGTAGTTGTTTCTTGGCCGCCACAGTTAATGTGTAGTGAATAGTATTCTGTTGGTAAACAGTAGAGAAGATAGTGATGGTCTATTCCTTCCAATTGAATGAATGATACATATATCCAATGAAATGGTAAATAAATGAAATTCACAACTTGATGCATCTCTACTATGTGAAACAGATAATAGCAATTATAATCCAAACTTAAGATTACGACTTTCGGAGAGAGAAGTGAGTTGATTATGGTCAAAAAGGAAACGTCTCACTTAGGCTGGGACAGAGAGTACAGATTAAATTGGAAATACTTCAGAAAATGTAAATTTACTCACGCTGTTGTGTCGTATTCGGGCATGGAAAACCTTGCTTCAAGCATGATTGAACTCCACCACTAGACAAAATGGAAAATGGAGATCATGTATGGATATCGATTTTTTTTAAGAATGTGCAATCTTTGAATATAGATTCGTCTAACTAAAAAACGTAACATGTAATCTTACAACTCAGTAGCTGCTGAGGAGTAGCTCTCGACAAGGTTTCTGAAGCAACACAAGCACGGGAAATATAGGTTGGATCGACTGTGGTCGGAAAAATGATAGGCAGAAGAACGACAGATTGAATACTTACACACTCCCTCGTGGGCATTCAGTCGGCGAAGAGTTGTCCAATGTGAAATTGTTAAAAGAAAAGTCTCTGCAATATCGTACAAACATAAGTGAAATTTCTCAAGACCTTAACTAATGCAAATGCATATTATTGTAAATGTCATAAGGAGTTTCACATATTCAAGAGCGATGTTCGAATTTAAAAGATGCCATCAATGTCAGATATACTACAACTAAAGCACATATGATGATGGAGAAGGATTCTCACACGTCTTTGTTTCGTGATAAAATCCACTTAGGAACTTGTCCGGTAAGTCTATTTCCAGTCAAATACCTATAAGCGCGCAACAATAGTCATTGATTAAGCATCAAAACAAAACGAATGTTAGAAAGTGCATTCAAAAACTAAAAAGAGTACGGACTTACATAAAATCAACTTTTGCAAGATGCTCAAACGACGCTGGAATAACCCCGGTCAAATTATTAAAACTAAGGTCCCTACATTTCGAAGTTGAAGAGAGAAAGGTACTTAGTAAATAAGGCTTTGGAAATAATGATTGAAAGTCTCAAACACTTACAAAGTCTTCAACGTTGCCATGTTTCCCAGAAACTCAGGGATCTCACCCCGTATTAAGCAGTTTCTCAGTATCCTGTGTATCAGAATCGATTTCAAACGATCCAGACTTGAATCAGTTCAGTAAAATCAAGAGAAATTATTGTAAAACTCACAGCACTGTGATGGACTTCATATTTCTTATGAGAGGAAAAGGAGACTGTTCACCTCTCAAATCAGTGATCCTCCTGAAATGTCATAACAGGATAAACGATCGTTCCACGACCCAAAAAAAAGAACTGGAAAGATAATTCCAACTACTTACAAGTCAGTTAAGTTTGTAAGAGCAGAAATAGAAGAAGGGATTGGTCCCTGAAGGGAGCAACCTATCATGAATCTGCAGCAAGCCAAAGATTAACCATGTAATTCAAAAGTGATATGACCAACAATGCCCACTTCGAACAAAAGACAAGACAGCTTACATTCTTTCGATATGCTTCCAGTGACTGATAAAATCCGGTATCTTTCCTGTGAAGTTGTTGTCACTAAGCCACCTACATAATTGAAGAATTCCATCGTAAAACACAAATCCTTGCAGAGAAGAAGAAAAAAAGAAGAAGCTAGATGTCTTGCATCCTCATTCCTAAGAGTAGCAGACAAATTTCTTATCAATTTTCTTGTCTGTTTATCATATGTGGGAGGCATGGAACAAATACACATGAAAACTACTTATTATTGTAATTCTGGTTAAGTTAAATTAACTGGAATTGACCACACCCCTTCGCCTGCGAACCCCAAAAAGAAGAAGAAAACAAGAAGAAGTTGAATGAATTGTACGAGGTACTTACAAATCAACTAACTTTGTCATCTTGGCTAATCCGAAGGGTAGGTTTCCTGTAAATGCATTTGATGATAGAGCACTGAAAAGGTTGTATACGCAGTCGAAACAAGCCAATTAGGACATTCTTTGCAGAAGAAGGAACTAAATATTAGTAGTATTGATTAGAATGCGGTATATTGAAAGAAAATTACAGTCTCTGCACATTGACTAAGCGTCCAATTTCCGAAGGAATGGGCCCATAAAATTGGTTCCCTTCAAGACTCCTGCACATAATGTCTCAATCTCAATATGTTTACGTGCAGCAATGCAGCATAGCAGCAAGTTTTGTACAAGAATATTGCAAAACTAAAAAATATGTTGCATTACATCAAAGTATGATTACAAAGAGAATGACAAAAAGAAAAGTTTCAAAATATTATCGTACAGATTTACGAGAGTGGTAATTCTGGTAATGACAACTGGAAATGGACCAGACAATCTGTTTCCCATTAAAGACCTGCATATATTTGGCACAAACCGAGTAATAATTAACAGTCAAGAACATGTGTGGATGAGTTACGCTATGCCTGAAGCATACAGGGCTAAAATAAGAGCATAAAGCTTAGAATTACAGTTCAGCCAAGCTCATATTTTCCCACTGAAGAGGTATAGAGCCGCTTAGGAAATTGCGACTAAGATCCCTGCACAACACAATGGAGCAACTTCACTGATTGAAGAAAATTGAATTTATTATTCTTCAAACACTAACAAGTTCAAAAATGGAAGTATAGCTTTGATCTTAGAATAATACATACAAACTTTTAAGGTAGCGAAGACTGTTAAATTCCGGTGGAACTACTCCTGTTAGATTCTGTCCATCCAATGACCTGCGGTAGTTTAATGTGTAAATGCTTTATACAAACAGCTACTACAACTTAGAAGCTCGGATAATCAACTTTTATACACTGAACACTGGAGTTGGTAATGATGTTAATACAAAACGTAAACATAAAATCCGTCCAGATCCAGGAAAGTGGAAGAGGCGTACATAAGCAGAAACAGCTTTCCTCAAATGTGTTCTAAACAGTCGACGTGTAAGGGAACAACTAAGTTAAGTAGGAAACATTCTACTAGTACTCTAATTCTCGCGTACATCTTAGTAACTGGACAAGAACACACTATTGAAGTGAAACACAGCTAGATAGATCAGCCAACAGCGCACGAAACTCTAATCTGTAACCCAAAACATTATCACAGAACATCCCTCGTTCTGAGATACACCCTAGCCCAACCCCACTCCCACCCTGCCCGGTGAAAGTGACAGTCAAAAAACCGTTAGGCCACACGCTCAGAAACTTAGTAATAACACAAATTCCCAAGTTTCGACAAGCGCTAATGCATAAAAATTTCACATTGCACACAGCTCCATATACTAAAAACACATGTAACTAACAAGAGTTTGAATTCATACATTCTAACAACATGGCAAGTAGTATTGTGATCGAAAGAGCAATCGCAAGTGACGAAACTCTCAGAGCCTAATCCATCATTGGCAGTCCGATTCCCCTCTCCACCACAGGGATCCCTGCTGAAATCCCAATCTCTCTTCCCCAACTTCCTCCCTATCTCTCTCAGCGCTTCCACTGCCATTCAAGAACATCAAAAATCAAATCTTGAAACTGTTTCAGCTGAAAAATCAATTGCAAAACATAAATCTATGATCACCTTCATCTTGGATGAGCTGCTGTCTTGGCAATGCAGCTGCTAAAGAGGGAATTGCAAGGAAAATCAAGCAAAATGAAGACATGAACACTACACTCGATAATCTTTCCATTAGGGAGCTTGCAGTGGACAGTGGAAATGTGGAACAATATGTCTCTTGGAACTTTCCTCGAGCAGCTTACGCTCATCCAGTCAAGACAGTGACGCGCACTGGGATTTGAAGATATTTTCACGTATAAGGAAGTGGATAAAGAGAATTGCTTTGCAGCCAACCAACGCCATACCCCATTGACGAAGAGACCTCTTCATTCGCTGGGGTCGTGACGACGTCGTTTTTGGACTTTTTATTGGCAGTTAATGTCAACTGCCTATTCTCTTCTGGTTAATGAACTTATCAGTTTTAATAAAGTGTATCAATTATTATAAAATAATTTCAATTCATACTACTTAATCAATCATTTTTCGTATAATTATTTTTGTTAAAATAAAATATTAATTTAAGAAATATAAATAGTACTATCATCTTCTACATCTCATGCTGAAAATGTTGAACAAATCGTCACAAAAATTGTAAATTTATTAAAATTTATAAAATCAAGATAAAAGTGCTACAATTATTATAAATTACAGATAAATTTAATAGACTTTACAGAATCTTGATAAAATTATAAAGTATGGGATAAAGTCGATGACTAACGTTGTAATGAAGATATATATTCTATCGCGAATATCAATAAGAATTGATTATAAATTGAGATGTGAAAATTAAGACCTAGGATAGGACTATATTACTAGTAGCTTAAATTAGACTTAATTTTGACCCCTTGATTGTCAAGTCATTCTTTTTTTGACCTTTTAGTTTAATTAGTTAGACGTTGACAAAAAATTGTACACACACAATGAATATAATTTAAAACCACCGACAACTAATAAAAAATATTGTAGCCTCAGATCTAGTCTATTACAATCTCTAATATTCTAACATAAATGGTTTATTTTGTCATATTATGCCTAATATTTCTTTAAAGGCCTTCATATTATGCCTGTTATTTCATGAAAGACCTTCATATTTATTTTATCATATTATACCTATTATTTCTTGAAAGGCCTTCATATTTCTTGTCTTGGAATAAAGTTTTGCTAGCTTTATTCACAAAAATTATTACTACAAATGTAGCATTTATATTCACAAAGCCAACTTTCTTCGCCTTGGAAGTATTTCATTTGCATGTGGTCTGCTCAACTTGTCTTTTTCACATTTTTAAAACATATTGCTTTTTACCTATGGTGATTTTGAGGTGACAGATTCAAATCCCGCCATCCGCTGCGAGATTTTCGGTCTTAATCCGCAAACCCGATCAAGTAGAATCAGTCGGATCCACCAAAGGCAAATTCAGTACATCTAAAGTCAAATAAGAAAAAACATTCTCTCTCTCAGCGTAAGTCAGATATATTCCTTCTTGATATGTTCTAATCTAAGTGAAATATTTCCTTCTTTTGGCAATAATTAATCTTTTGTTTCATTACTTTAACATCTTATGTCTCATATTTTTTCTTTCTTACTTATATTCTCTCTCATACTTTATTAATTACTCCCTCCGTTTATTCATAGTTGAGGTGAAACTTTTCGACACGAAATTTTAGAAATGAATGTTGGGTGTGTTAAGAGCATCCCCATCCGTGCTCTTAGCTAAGAGCACGGAGGTGGGCCCGGACCCACTTTTACTCCTTGTTCTTTGCTAAGAGCACAACACCCACATCCGTGCTCTTAGCTAAGGACAAGCTCAAGGGTCCCACCATTCTATTATTCAATTTAAATACTCCAATTATTAAAAACATTTCTACATTATAAAAATACATTAAAAAATAAAAATTACAGAATTAAATCCTAAAAAATAAAAATTACATAATTAAAATACTAAAAAATAAAAATACATAATTAAAATCCTAGAAAATAAAAAATACATAATTAAAATCCTACAAATTAAAAATTACACACGTGGAAGACTAGTCCTCTATCCCCAATTGCCTCATGAGACCCCGGATCATTTGCTCATCTGTTGCAAGTTGATCCGGAGTCATCCGAGACGTATCGTTCATATAGAGTTGACTCAAGATGGCCCACGACGTGTTGTTCGGGGGTGGAGGAGGCACAAAGAAAGCGGGGGCGGCGGGGGCGGATTAGAGCTGCCCAAGGTTTACCGAACCGGCGGTTAAAATCGAAACCGTAACCGGCGGTTACGGTTCCGAACCGAAACCGCGAAAAATATGCCGAACCGAAACCGTAAATTTTAGAACCGTGGTTCGGTTCAGGTTCCAAACTTTTCGAACCGAAACCGCGACCGAACCGCCAACGCAATGATAAATTTAAACATAGTTAATCCTTATATTAAAACTATACTCCATTAAATAAAACATTGCTGAATGATCCGGTTTATGAGTTTTATACTCTTATATAAATAACTTTCATTTTTAGATTTGGTAATATCCGTAGAAACAATAATGTGGGACAAAATTTTGTAGCAAAAATAACTTTATAATACTATTTGGTAAAATTGGATGGTAAAAACATAAGATAAAAGATAATAAAATAAAAATAACTAAATTACAAGATGGAATCTATGTTGTATGGTTTATGGTAATAACTTTATAATACTATTTCCGATTTTATTAATTAACACATTTTTTTACGTATGGAATCTATGGAGTATGGATAATTATTAATAAATATTTATCCAACATTTTAAAATAAACTTAGAAGAATTGATTACTTTAAATAAAGTATAATAAATTAACATTGGTTAATGTTGTAGTCTTCAAAATTGATTAGTTGAGTCTTCAAAATTAATTGGTTGATGGTGGGCGATGGCTGCACTATTCAAAATTGATTGCATAAAACACCATTTCTTTTATTTTTATTTATTTATTTATTTATTCTTAAATGTTGATTTTAAATTCAAATTGGATCTCATTTCTCTCTATTTTATCTATATTAAATACTCCTCTCTATCCTTACGTACACTCACCTCATTTTAGTGTTAACAACTCAATTTAAACTATTCATTTCCTTGTTCCAATTTATTTTATAATTTCAAACTATATGGCAAAAAAAAATTAACGGAAAAAACCGTGAAACCGCGAAACCGAACCTAAACCGCTACGAACCGTCCAAAAACCGGCGGTTTCGAACCGAAACCGAAACCGCCGGTTTTCGAACCGAAACCGAAACCGTGAAACAGCCTCACGGTTCGATTCTGGTTCCATATTTCCCAAAACCGGAACCGGCGGTTCCGAACCGAAACCGCTGGTTCATGAACCGTGGGCAGGTCTAGGGCGGATGGAGTCGAGGCGCGACGGCGGGGGCGGTTGGCCACCGCCTTCTTCCTTCCTTGCGGGCGGGAACCGCTCGGGCCAGCGTCGGGGCTACCCAAGTTAGCTCCGGCAAGCTGGGTAGCCAGATCATCGGAGACGTCGTCGGATAAGGCAACCGACCTGGACCATTTGCTGGAGGAGTTAGAGGAGGATGCTGCTATGCCGCCCCTATACTTCGGATGTTGGCGCCCCTCCTGCCAACAATCGAGGTACTTGAACGGTTTGAACTCCTCCCGTTGGTATGCCGCCAAGGCGGCAGTGATGATGTCGAGCTCGTTCGTGCCGCTCCCCGCCGACCGCTCTTCCTGGAGGTAAATCCCCTGAAACTTTCCGATTGCCTCGTTGCATCTGAAGATGCAATTGCGAACCATACTATCATTGCGATATATGGTTCCCGCCGGCCGGGTTTCATTGTAGAGGCGAGTGATGCGCCACCAATAAGTTTCCCCGGTTTGGTTCGTGCCGACGTCCGGATCTTCGGAGACTGCCAAGTAGGCTTTGAACATCGCCATCATCTCACCCGTAGAGTACGGTGTGCGGATCCCACGAACAGGAGGAGTAGGAAAAGAAGTAGGAGTAGGAGTAGAGCTGCTGCTCCCTCCCGATCCGGGTTTGGGTGCCCACCCGAACCCGGGGGCGTTTAGGTCGTGCACCGGGTACGGACGGTAGCCACCCGGAGCTTGCGAACCTTGAGTTTGAGGAGGAGCCGTAAATTGGGTTTCCGGACTATATCCGGCCTCGGAGTCGAACCAATCGTGGTTCCAACTGCGATTGCCGGAGGGGTGATCACCGGAGCCAGACATTGTGTAGTGTGGTGGGAATTTAGATGAGAGAGTATGAGGAAAATAGATGAGAGAATGTAGATGAATGATGATAGAATAGATGAGAATGTGATTTTTTTTTTTGTGTTGAGGTGGGGGTATTTATAGATGAAAATGTGATTTTTGGGGAAAAAAATTTGAAAAATAAATTAAAAGTGGGTAGAAAACGGATATAATTTTTTGGGAAGTGCGAAAATATTTTTTTATTTAAAAACATTTTTTTAAATAAATTTCGAATTTTTTTTAAAAATAAAAATAAAAAAACGAATTTGCCAATGGCATTGCCACGTAGAGCTGCTCAGCGGCACGGACGTGCTCTTAGCTAAGAGCAGCGCCGTGCCGCTGGCACGGACGGAAAAGCTCCAGCGGCGGACGGACGACACCGTGCTCAGCGGCACGGACGGACGAGCAGCGTCCTCTTGACCGCTGCGGATGCTCTAAATAAATAGATAAAAAAGTAAGAGAGGGGAAAGGTAGAGAGAATAAAGTATAAAGTGAATAAAGTAGAGAGAATAAAGTAAGAGAGAGTAAAGTTAGAAAGATGAAAAAGTTACCGTATAAGGAAACGACTCAACTATGAAGAAACTTCTCGAAATAGTAAAATGACTCAACTATGAAGAAACGAAGGGAGCATATTTAAAATCACTAAATGCTACTCCTTCCGTCCCTGAAAATTTATCACAATTTTTTATTTTTATCTATTCTATAAATTTATTACATTTCACTTTTTACCATTCTTAAGAGCATCCGCAATGGTCGGTAGGCCAGCCATAGGCCAGCCATTCTCTCCTCTGCCACGTCAGCAACACTAAAAAAACCACCTGCCACGTCAGATTTAGGCCAGCCATAGGCCAGCCGCAATAAAAACAATTCAAAATATACTACATTTACGGAATTAAAATTACGATTAAAATACGAAATTAAATTTAGACACGTGTACGGGAAAATTCATTAATTGCATTTTAAAAAGTTACATAGATAAAAAAAAAGTACATGCATAATAAAGAAAAAAAACTATCGTCGTGCAGTCCTCCGTGCCCACAACTCTTCAATTATATCCTTTTGGAGTTGAATATGAGCATCCACTTGGCGCATGCTGGCAAATTCCTTGAGTCGGCCGGCTTCATCGAGGGGTACCCCCTGTCGCACACTAGGGGTGGCCGTTCCGTGGCTTGGACCGGCTTCATCGTCACTGACCCAACTAGTCAGTTGTACGCCTTCGTCTTCGACGATCATGTTGTGCAGGATAATGCAGGCGTACATTATCTCGGAAACGCATCCGACATCCCACAAACGCGTTGGGCCCTTGATTGCCGCCCATCGAGACTGGAGCACACCAAATGCGCGCTCCACGTCCTTGCGCGCCGACTCCTGTCGTTGCGCAAAGTAGGCCTTCTTTTCATCACTTGTTTGTCGGATCGTCTTCACAAAGACCGGCCACCGAGGGTATATCCCATCCGCCAAGTAGTAGCCCATATCATGCCGGTTGCCGTTGGCCACGAATGAGACGGCTGGACCGACGCCCTGGCACTTCTCGTTGAAGAGGGGAGACGAGTTCAGGACGTTGAGGTCGTTGTTCGACCCGGCTACCCCAAAATACGCATGCCAGATCCACAGCCGGTAATCAGCTACGGCCTCGAGGATTATCGTGGGGTTCTTTGACTTGTAGCCGGTCGTGTAGGCCCCCTTCCAGGCAGTCGGATAGTTCTTCCACTCCCAATGCATACAGTCTATGCTGCCTAACATCCCGGGGAACCCATGCTTCTCCCCGTGCATCTGCATCAAATTCTGACAATCTTCGGGAGTAGGGCTTCGAAGGTACTGCTCACCGAAAATGCTGATCACGCCCCCACAGAACTCCTTCAGACATTTCAGGGCTGACGACTCACCGATGTGGAGGTACTCATCCCACATGTCTGCCGCGCCTCCGTAGGCCAACTGCCTGATTGCCGCCGTGCACTTTTGGATAGGGGTGTGGCCGGGTCTGCCAGCCGCATCGTGCTTGAAGCGGAAACACATATATTGACGCTCCAATGCCCTAACGATGCGCATAAACAACTCCCTGCGCATTCTGAAACGCCGCCGGAACATGTTGGCGGGAAACCGCGGGTACTCTGCAAAGTAGTCCTCGTACAGCCGCTGATGTGCAGCTACGTGATCCCGATCAATCACTGCTCGGTGGTGGACAACTGGTGGAGGAGGGCGAGGTATCGCCTGCTGTTCCACCATACGCATGTACCGCTCCATCCCGCGGTTCATGTAGGCCTCCATAGCCTCGTTCATCCTCCGTTCGTACTCCTCAGGATCCCCACTACTACCGCTACTGCTACTACCCGCGTGATCCATCGCTCGATGATGCTCTTGAACAGAAAGTTAGAGAGAGAAAAAACTCGTTAAAACAAGTGGTGCAAATGAAAATGAAACGAAAATCGCGTTTATATAGGTTTTAAAAAAAAAAAAAAAAATCGGAAAACACCGCTGGTCGATCGGGCCCCTGCAATGGCGGCTAGCCGATCGGCCAGCGGATCGGCTAGCGACGAGCGATCGGCCAGCCCACGCCGATGCGCTCGCCGATTTCGCGCTGGCCGGTCGCAATGGTTCGGCTAGCCGATCGGCTAGCGCGACGAATCGGCTAGCCGGTCGCTAGCCGACCATTGCGGATGCTCTAATAGTGGATCTCTACACGGTCCGGATTACCTAATTCTTTTCCTAGACCATCTCTTGCTCCACTCTTCACAAACATAAGTAATGGGTCCACCATCATATGTTTGTGAGGAGTGGAGCAGAAGATGGTGTAAGAAAAGAATTATGTGATCCGGACTGCTCTCTACATTCCACTGTATCATTCTCATTCATATTTTATGGCCCACTAAATTAAACCCACCAATTCTGTGGGCCGAATTACAATTTTGTGGCCCAATTACAATTTGTTCGTACGAGTTGTGCCCTAATTCTTCCCCAATTCTCACGTCGCTCATTCTCAAATTCTCGCTCCGCCTGCTCCGCCGCCGGTCTCTCGCTGCGCCACCGCTCCTCCTCGTCTCTTCGCCTCTTATAATCAAGTCAGTCTGCTATCCACAAGAGTTAACTGATAAAATTTCTTTTGCAATTTGGAATATTTGATGATTTTGATTTCGTACAGATTTAGGTCTTTTGAATTTGATTCCCTAGCTTTGCACGCATGTTACTGATAGGGTTGAATAAATATGAATTCATTGCACCAGCATTAATCATAATCAAGGATGTAGCTTATTCTGATATCATCGCCTGCAACTTGTTAATATCTAATTGAACACACTGACTGCTAATCAAGGATGTAATTTTTGGAGTTAGTAATTGCTGAATTAGGTTGATGAATCAATTACAGATTGTGTTATGTTGCTAAATTTATATGCAAGTTGTAAAATTAGTAAGCATTATGCCCAAATAATGGCAAGTGAGAAAGGCTTTGTAGTTTAAAAATGAGGATCTGGTATTGAATTCTGGGAGGGAAAGAGAGAGTGAAGAGTGCAACCAATAAAGAATGATTTCAGGCTTGATGAGAGCAAGATGATAGGTATTTGTTTGATAGTTTTGTAAATACTTGATTTTTCATTGTATTACTCCATAGGGCGGCGGTGAATGAATTGCAGCGGAAGAAGAAAGATGAGTGCAGAACTGGTGGCAGATGACCAGTGTAAACCTTTCTCACAGCATAAGGTTTTTCTTTTTCATTTATATGTTATTTTTTTCAAGGATTATCTTAAGTTCTTTAAAACCGATGTATAAACCTTCATATTTGAATTGTTCTTTTATGAAGGATGATCTGTATCTACCGCAAGAATTATGCAAAGATATCCTAAGCAGACTTCCGATCAGAAGTATTTTGAGGTTTAAGTGCGTTTACAAACCATGGCGCAATCTGATAGAAGGGGGTGAGTTTGCGACGTCGTATACTGTGAAACCATGCTTGGCTTTCAATTATGGTATGGGGTACGGAGTGTGTGATGAGACCTTCCAGCCACTTCTCCGATTCAACTTCCCTCGATGCGATAAAGGTTCACGTCGTGCTGTAATTAATTCAGCTAATGGTTTGCTCTTGGTGAGGAATGGATGCAATACTATTCTCTCTGTATGCAATCCAATGACTTGTGAGTGTATCGAGCTTCCTCCTCTGATGACACTTATGAATAGTGAGTATCGTAACGGTAGAGGAGTGATACTCGGATTTGGAGTGAGCAAATTAAGTGGACAATATAAGATTGTATCGATTAGTGAATATTCTAGGGCATCAAGGTCATCCTATTGCGAGATATACACCCTAGAAAGCGGAGGAGGGTTGTGGAGAAGCATCACAACACCAGCAGTAGGTAGCCTTATACCAGGCCTTGGTATTGCTGCATTTTTAAACGGAAATCTTCATTGGATGGCATCTGGTTCCAAGGAATCCGGATATGGGGGATATAATTCTGAGGAGAATCTCTTGGTTTGTCGTTGCTTTGATCTTGAAACGGAGATCTTTACTAGTTTTTCTCTTCCTCATGTTGATAATGCCGGGGACAGAGATTTGGCATTTGTAGGTCGACAATATGGTCTATGTGTATTGGAGGACCAGCTATGCTTCTGCGGTATTTTGCAGGCTAATCGTGTTGATATTTGGTGTATGGAAGACTATGGAGACGACAAATCTTGGATAAAGAAATACGCCTTCCTCCAAACAGCGGATATACTTGGACCTGTTCTCCCGCTCAAAGTTTTGGCAAACGATGATTTGTTGTTCGCAGTGCATTCGAAAAATCAACTATTTATCTACTCCAAAAATGCTCAAACTGTGACAGGTGGTCTTCTTAAACCATTTTTATGTCGTTCTTCCTATGTTGCCATTTATACCCCAAATTTTCTTTCCCTCAAAGCCATGGGCATTCATAATGTTCAAGCATTGAGTTTTGATTAGGCTATAAATATGTCTGTATCAAAGATTCTTGTAATATTCTATTTTGTCTATTAGGTCCTTAATGTTTCTACTTTTATCTCGTTAGATCATTTGATCATATTTATGCTGCTCCATCCCTGCTATAAATTCAACACATTTTGTTGTAATGGGGGAGTGTCCACTAAGGGATCTTGACCACTAAAGTAGTCTCAAGTATGTCTAATAAAAAATTGAAATTATTAATTTGGTAAAATTATGCAACTGATATAAAATTGTACTCCCTCCGTCCGCAAAATGTTGTCCGTGTTTGACTTGGCACGAGTTTTAAGAAATGTGAAGAAAAATGAGAATACATGCCCTATATTTATATTAGTTTTATAATAGAATGTGAGTGTAATGAGTTAGTACTCCCTCCGTCCCACAAAAGATGTCACACTTGTGTGACGACACGGGATTTTAGGAGTTTTGTTTTGTATGTTAAATGGAGAGAGAAAATATAATTTTTATATTTATGTGAGAGAACTTTTTCCAAAAAGGGAAATGTGACATCTTTTGTGAGACAAACTAAAAAGGAAAGTATGACATCTTTTGTGGGACGGAGGGAGTAGAAAATATGGTCTGTTTACCAAAAATAAAAAGAAAAGAAAAGCAAAGTGGACAATATTTTACGGACGGACCAAATTGACAAAACTGGACCACATTTTAAAGACGGAGGGAGTAATTTAGTTTTAAATTCTTTGTTTGATAAGTAAAAAACTAATCAAAAATTGACATAACTGTTAGAAATGAATATTTTTTAATTAGTACTCCGTATTCATCATGTAACTATATTATTTGTCACATATATAAAGATAATTGTGATTAAAAATACAAAATGAGATCTATTTACAGGAACATACTAGGGGCGGACACTACCCTAGACCCTAGTGTATTACAACTACGAACCATGGACCACTAGATCTCGAAATCAATGGACTTGATTAGCAATACACAGACCTTGAAAACTTAAATACATGAAATATAACACAATAAAAATTATTTTTAAATTAAAATACAATAACACAAATGCAATAATATGGTCTTTGGCCAATAATTCGACAAATATAATTTTTTTACTAGCATAATTTGAGTAGTAATATGATTTTTAAGGGGACAAGTTTAATATTACAGCAAATTCTTTATTTTAAAATTTCAAAATAATGTACGTAATTACTTCCAAAATTATAAGAGGATTACTTTAATAGGAGTAGTCAGTTAATTATGATTAGAATTAATTAGAAGCATAGTTTTTCCAATAATGAAAATATTATAAGTACTCTAAATACGATATTCATCTCGATTAGAAATATACATTACATGATTCACAACATTTTCCGGTTAGAATAGGATTAATCAGAAATAAACAAATTAAAAAAACTTAAAGTGAAGGAAGATTTTTTAAGAAATTAGTCTTAATCGAATGCTTCATTAAGGAAAGAATATACACGCATGCATATAACATGATCTTCGGCCAATAATTCAACAAACAAATATTTTACTACTTACATAATTGGAGTAGAAAGATATTTTGAGGGTACAAAGTTTGGCATCATTGTAAATTATTTATTTTAAAATATCAAAATAATACACGTAAGAGAATTAATTTAATAGGAGTGATCAGCTCTAAATATAATTAAAAGAATATTTTGTCCAATATTAATAAATTATGAAAATATTATAAGAACTCTAAATACGATCATATCGATTAGAAATATACTTAAAATAGGATTAATCGCTTATAGATTGATATAAAAATTGATTTTGGTAAAATGTAGTTTTGTAAATTCTTGATTTTTAAATGTACAAAATTGTGGCGGACGACCAATTGAAACCATTCTCAGAGGCCGAGGTTTTTTATTTATTTATTTATATATTATTTTTTCAAGAATTATCTTAAGTTATAGTAACACTTAATATTTGAATTATTCTTTTATGAAGGATGATTTGTATGTACCGAGGAGTGTTATATTGCCAACTCAATGCTTAATTGCTAATTACAACTCAATAATAGCCATTAGATATTCAAATTAAAGGCCTAGATCATCAACTACAAAATGTCAATACGATAAAAAAAAACGTCAATAAGGCTATAGGATTAATTCCAATAAAAATCAATAGGGGTATTAATGTCAAGTTAGTTATAACTAACTTTTAAAAGAAATCCCAAAACTTTAAATTCATATAACATATATCAAATTAAAGATAATTTTATAAGGATTCCAACGATATACTACATGCATATGTTCCGACGTCAAAATTTGAAAAAAAAATCTAGAATTTTCGTATTTTTCGTACACAGGTTAATGTCAATGCAGCTAAGATAATATGTCACTATAAAGCATATACAATGTCAATCCTAAATTTGTGTTGACATTCTCAAAGCATTGTGTTGATATTTTCGAAACACTATATTGACATTTTCATCCAAAACCATAATTTGGCGGTTTTTTTTTTATCTTTTTCGATTTAATTAATAAAAACGAAATTACACGTGGCAAATTGTAGACCACACGTTTTTTAAAATCATGTGGCCTTAAATTAGTTATAGTTAGCAATTAAATGATAGTTAGCAATTGATCACTCCCTCGCAAGAAATATGCAAAGATATCCTAAGCAGACTTCCGATTAGAAGTATTTTGGGGTTTAAGTGCGTTTACAAACCATGGGGCGATCTGATAGAAGGGGGTGACTTTGTGACGTCGTATACTCCAAAACCATGCCTGGCTTTCAGTTATGATTTAGGGTATGCAATCTGCGACGAGACCTTCCAGCCACTCCTTCGATTCAACTTTCCTCGCAACAAAGATTCACGTCGCACTGTAATTACTTCAGCTAATGGTTTGCTTTTGGTGAGGAATGGATGTGATAATGTTCTCTCGGTATGCTATCCAATGACTCATGAGTGTATCGAGCTCCCTCCTCTAAACGAACTAATTTCTCATCGTGTAGAGAGACTCATGCATAGTGAGTATAAAAACGGTAGAGGAGTGGTACTTGGATTTGAAATAAGCAAATTAAGTGGACAATATAAGATTTTATGTGTTAGTGATGAATATAGGTCATGCTATTGCGAGATATACACCCTAGAAAGAGGAGGAGGGTTGTGGAGAAGCATCGCAACACAACCACCAGGTAGACTAATACCGCGCCTTGAAATTGCTGCATTTTTTAACGGAAATCTTCACTGGTTGGTATCTTTTTCCACGAAATTCATTTTTGAGGAATTTGATTCTGAGGGGAATCCCTTTGTTTGTCGTTGCTTTAATCTTGAAACTGAGAGGTTTACTAGGTTTTCTCTTCCTTATGGTGATTATGTTGGCGAAGAAAATTTGGCATTTTTAGATCAACAATATTGGCTATATATCTATATTGGAGGACCAGCTATGCTTCTGCGGTATTTTGCAGTCTAATCATATTGTTATTTGGTGTATGGACGACTATGGAGACGACGAATCTTGGATAAAGAAATATACCTTCGACCAACCACCAGATATATATGGACCTGTTTTCCCGCTCAAAGTTTTTGCAAACGATGATTTGTTGTTTGCAGTTCAAAATCAACTATTTATATACTCCAAAAATACTCAAGCTGTGACAGTCACAGATGGTCTTCTTAAACCATTGTTATGTCTTTCTTCCTATATTACTATTTAGGGATATTGGTACATAAAATCATGAACTTTACTCAAATTTTGGTATTTTCCATGAACTTTAAAATTGGTCTAAAAAATCACAAACTTTATACTTTGTTTGTTATTTCCCATGGCAGCATAAATAAGAAATCTCTGGCAAAAATCTTATTCTACGTGGAATGTTTATAATATTTTAGATTACTTTTAAAGTTCGTGACAAGTAGGATAAAGACTATATGGAAAATCATGTTGATTTAGTAGTGATAAATAGGATAAAAAATACACGGAAGTTGGTTGGATATGGTGATTGAGCCGCCATGGGAAATAACAAACAAAATGTAAAGTTTGTGATTTTATAAGCCAATTTTAAAGTTCATGGGAAATACCAAAAATTGAGCAAAGTTTATGATTTTAGAGACCAATATCCCTACTATTTATACCCCAAATTTTATTTCGCTCAAAACTATGGGCTTTCATAATGTTAAAGCATTGACTTATGATTAGGCTAAACATATCTGAACCATTAATAGATTATTGTAATATTTTTTATAATAGATCCTTACATGTTTTTAGTTTTATTTCATTCGAATCTTTATTTATAAAATTATTAACATTTCCTTTATTTATAATGCAGTATTAGATTAAAATTGCTCCTCCATTCCATTTCCGGCTATAAACTCAACATATTTTGTATAGATTAAAACCCAACAATTGTATTCAACAAAAGAAAATTTTATTACTTACATAAGTATTAGAGTAGAAGGATGATTTTTTAGAGGAAAAGTTTGGCATCGGAAATTTTTTATTTTAAAATTTAAAATGCTATAATACGTAATATATTCCATAATTATAAAATTATTAATCTAATAGGATTATTCAGTTTTAAATAGAATTAGAAAAACAGTTTTTTTCCAATATTAATGGATTATGATTTACAACGTTTTCTCTTTAGGATACAACTGAGCTGCTAATATACTTTTTGTATGCAATTCAGTTACTCGTGAATATGTTTGTTTTCCGCTTTTGTTTACCTATGCCATAGGTTGATAATTGGATTTGGAGTAAGCTGGGCAGTATAAGATTTTAAATGTTGAAGTAGTTTTCGGGTCATATTATCATATGTAGACGCTAGGGGGAGGAGGGTCGATGGAGAAACATCTCTGATTTTGAGGAGAAATCATGGTTTACTGCTTTGATCTTGATACCGAGCTTTTTATCAATTTTTTCTACTACTTTGCGTCTATGATAGTAGCACACATTGCTAATATCGACTTTGTATTTTGGAGGGCTGACAATGTTTATACGATTATTTATGTGATTACATTACTAGTGTTGTTATATGGTGAATGAATAATTGCGGAGATGATAATTCTTTGGTAAAAGAATATATCTTCCACCTACTACAAGATACCGATGGACAAATTTTTCCCTCAAAGTTTTGGACAATGGCGACTTGTAGCACAATGAATTTGCGATGATGTCGCCTATTCATCTACTCCAAAAGGAACAAAGATGTCATGTCACTTAGTCATCTTCATCTATTTACACCTCCATTTATTTCAATATCTCTACTTATATTCAAAGCTTTCTTACGCTAAAATATGTGGAATTCATTCACTTTCACATTTTATTATAAAATTAATATATAAACTAGTATGATCTACGCTACACAAAATTTTTTTGGCCCACTTTTCATTACATTTTTTTAAAATTCGTCTTGAATCAAATGGTGACAAATTTTGGAGAATGGAGTAATATACCGTGACTCGAAAGGAATCACCTCATGCATTGTTACATTTCATAATACACCATTAAAAAAATTGACAAATGAATCTTATTTTATGGAAAGTAAAGTTGTTTCCAATATAACATTTCCACTTAAGTAAAGAAATTTAAACTACACTAAATATAAAAAAACGTATATATTTAAATCAATTTCAGTTAATTATGCTTAATTTTAATAATAAAAAAAGTAATGTTGGATCACATTTTATAGAAAGAAAAGTTATTTCAAATAATTTTTCTTGCACTTCGTTTCTACGCATCTTAGGTTTCACTAATTCTCAACATATTTTAATAACTAATCTTGTTTCTTTTCAAAAGTTATCTCCTCATAATTTTGTTAGCTGCTATATCAATAATATATATGTCTATTAATTTTTATGTATTTTATACTAAAAAAACATCGCAATTAGTATTAGCAACATTAGTCCATACATTAGTAACTTTTGTATCATGAAATAAGTACAAATATAGCAGGAATATAAAAATCAAAATCAAAATATCATAAAAAGAAAAATTATTGGAAAAACTTCAAGTAACAAGAAAGAAAATAGTAGTACTAAGAAGTAGGAAAATATTTAATATACAAAATTTTAAAGGTTCATAATTTATTTATTATAAACATAGCTTCTGCATATAATATGCTTGTATCAAAAGATCATGTTTGAGTTCTAGAAAAAACACAATATCAAGATAATAAAATTGATTGAAATTAATTTGTTTTGTTTATTAAAATTAAGCATAATTAACTGAAATTGATTTCAATAAATACGTTTTTTTGATATTGGAAATAACTTTTCTTTCCATAAAATAAGATCCATTTGTCAATTTTTTAATAGTGTACTATGAAATGTAGTATACAATGCATGAGGTGATCCCTTCCGGAATACGATCCATTTGTCAAATTTTTAATAGTGTATTATGAAATGTACTGTATACAGTGCATGAGGTGATCCCTTCCAATAATGACTTCCTTTGTTATAATATGATTAATTTAATAGGATTGATCAGTTATAAATAGAATTACAAGAATAATTTATTTTCCAAATAAATGGATTATAAAAATATTTTAAGAACTCCAAAATACAATCAAACCGATTAAATTTACTTAACATTATTTACATGATTGCATCGTTTCCCGATTAGAATAGGATAAATCGGTTATTAATATATTATAAAAAAACATTTGGTAAAAGTGATGGAATATATATGTTAAAAGAACGGAGCTGAAGAAACAATTACTCACACACACACTGGATTTGATTGAATGTGGAAGAAGATGAATTTGGGAGAATTGGGAATTGTATTTCTAATCGGGAGAAAAAGTGTTAGATGTTACAATTACTAACTGTAGCTCAAAAACAAGTATTTATACTCAGCTACTAAAATCTAATCGTACGACTGAGAAACAATCTATCATAGAAGTCTTCATCGCACGGCTGCCGTAGCTTCTCGGGCTCAAAGCGTTTTGAGATGTTGTTCCACATTGACTTGAGCTAATTCAACATTCACCTTTCACAAATCTCCACCATGAATGATCAATTGAGCTCAGACACTTCTGCTACACAATCCCACAAGTTTCATGCACAAATCAAAATTTTCTTTCGACAATGGCTTTGTGAGCATGTCCGCTGGATTTTCTGAGGTGTGAATCTTGAACACTTTAACTCGGCCATTCTCAATCTCCTCCCTCATGAAATGCAGTCTCACATCGATGTGTTTGCTCCTCTCGTGAAACACTTGATTCTTGGCCAAGCAGATAGCTCCATTACTATCACAACCAATACCCACGGCTCTTTGCTCCACCCCAAAATCTGTAGCCAATCCCTTCAGCCAAAAGCTCTCTTTTATTGCAGATGTCAAGGCTATGTACTCGGCCTCTATTGTAGATAAAGCCACAACGTTTTGCAAACCAGATTTCTAGCTCACCGCAGCCCCAAACATTGTAAATATATAGCCTGTTTGTGACTTTCGGTTATCTATGTTCCCTGCATAATCATTGTTGCAATATCCTACTATGGCATCACCCTCATAATCCCGGTCTCCAGCAAACAGAATGCCAAAATTGCCAGATCCCTTCAGATATCTCATCACCCATTTAAGAGCTAGCCAATGTTGTTTTCCATAGTCTGCCATGAAACGACTTGTGACACTAATTGCCTGTGCTACATCAGGCCTTGTGCTGATCATGGCATACATTATGCTGCCCACTATGTTAGCATAAGGTATAGCCTGCATCTCCCTCCTTTCAATCTCATTCTTGGGCCTTTGATCAGATGATAGCTTCAAATGAATAGCCAGTGGAGTTGATGTCTCTTTGGTATCCTCCATTCTGAATCTCCTGATCATCCTAGCAATATAGTCAGATTGACTCAACCAGATTGATTTCTGCTTTCTATCTCTGAATATATTCATGCCCAAGATCCTCTTTGCACTGCCCAAGTCTTTCATGTCAAAAGCAGAACCTAGATCATCTTTCACCTTTTGAATTTCTTCCTCACAAGCCCCTGCTAGCAATATATCTTCCACATACAATAGTAAGTAGGCTACTGGAATACCCTTCCTCTTTATGATCTACAGAAACCAGACTTGAACACACGATCATCAATTTTTTTGTGCCATTGCCTAATAGCTTGTTTTAACCCATATATGCTCTCCTTCAATAAGCACACCTTATCCTCATCCCCTGGTCTGACAAAACCCTCGGGCTGATGCATATAAATCGTTTCTTCTAAGTCTCCATGCAAAAAAGCTGTTTTCACATCCAATTGCTCTAATTCCCAGTCCATCCTAGCTACCATTGCCAGCAGTACTCTTATGGAAGCATGCTTGACTACTGGAGAAAAAACTTCATTGTAGTCAACACCTTGTTCTTGTGTGAACCCTCTTGCTACCAACCTAGCTTTGAACCTGATCAATTCATTGTCAGCAGATTCGATCATCTTCTTGAAGATCCACTTGCAACTCACTATCTTTCTGCCTTCAACTTTATCAACAAGAATCCAGGTCCCATTCTTGATTAATGAATCTATCTTATCAATCATGGCCTTCAACCAGCTATCTCTTTCCTTACTTTCCATTGCTGCTTTGTAGGAGTTAGGCTCAGAGAATTCAATTTCCTCAGCCACACAAAGTGCAAAATATATCATTTCAGAATCTGCATACCTTGTTGGTGGCCTGCTGACTCTATCCCGGGCTAGCTGATAGTCACTGAGATCCTCATGTTCCTCAACCGGTTCTTCTATTTCAGAACTCACTTCATTACCTGGTTCATGTACCATCTCTTCCTCCACCACAATCTCAAAATCAGACTTTTCTTCTGACACCATAAACTTCTGCATATCATGCTTCTGACTTTCAGGTTTCCGTTTTAAAGGCATAACTGTCTCATCAAACAATACATCCCTACTGAGAATGATCTTGTGATTATTGGGCTCCAAACACTAGAGCCTGTACCCCTTCACCCTACTCTGGTAGCCCAACAGTACACACCTTAGGGCCCTAGCATCAAGCTTACTTTGCTTCACATGTGAAAAGGCTATGCATCCAAAAGTTCTAAGCTGGGAATAATCTCCATATTGACCATACCATCTCAAGTTTGGTGTGTCACCATCTATGCTAGATGAAGGGCACATATTCATCAATTTGACTGTTGTTGCAGCAGCCTCTGCCCGAAACGTTTCTCCATTCCAGAAGCAAACAACATAGCTCTAACTCTCTCCAGGATAGTTCTATTTGTTTTCTCTGCAACCTCATTTTGTTGTGGGTTCAAAGGAACAGTCCTATGACTCTTAATACCTCTATCATGGCAAAAACTTTCAAATACTTTAGACAAAAATTCAATCCCATTGTCAATCCTTAGACATCTCATTGTGCATCCCTCCTCTAACTCCACCATTTTACACCAATCCCTGAACTTCACAAAAGCCTCAGACTTCTCCTTTAAAATATACAACCAAGTTTTCCTAGAGTAGTCATCGATTATAGTCATGTAATACCTACCACCCCCAACTGGTGATGGCCCCCACAGATCGCTGTGGGCATAATCAAGTGGTGAGGCAGAGGTGTGTTTACCTTTAGGGAAGGGCATTTTCTTTGATTTTGCCAAAATGCATTCTTCACATTGAGCTTGGTTGGAGATGTCTTATACTGGGATCACCTCTTTCTTTGCTAACTCCTTGATGCTCCCAATTGTTGGATGCCCTAGTCTCATATGCCAAGTCTTTAATGACTCTGTCTTGACAGTATGAACTTCATCATATCCAGCCCTTATCACTGTGGCATTCAAGTAATACAGAGTTCCCTTTCTTTCACCCTTCATCAATACATTTCCATCCTTCTTGATCAAGATTTCACCACCACCAGACTCAAAAGTGCAGCCCTTTCTTTCAAGTAGGCCAAGGGATATCAAATTCCTTTTTACGTCGGGAATATACCTGACTTCAGTGATGGTTTTAACCGAGTTATCACACATCTTAAGCCTTATACTGCCAACCCCCCCCCCCCCCCCACCAATCCTACAAATTTGATTGTTACCAAGGACCACATAAAACCTGATGCTTCCCTTATCTCTTCAAACCAGTGAGCATTTGGGCACATGTGCAGGCTACAACCAGAGTCTAATATCCAAGAACTCCTATCACCCGCCTGCATTACATTCAGAATCTCTGGGGATTCATTTTCTTGAACACAATCAATTGTGTTCTTGCCCTGCGCTTGCTCACTTGCCTGCTTCCTCTTCTAAGCGAAGCAATCACGCTTCAAGTGTCCCGGCTTCTTACACAACAAGTGGCACGATCGAGTTTCCTTTTGATCACTGGAGCTCGACTTGAAAGCATCACGGTCTTTCTTGAAGCCCTTTTTACCTTTGAATATCTTGATATTCAGACTCTCAACACTGGAATGTTGCGTCTTATTTACCCCTTTTTGCATCTCTTTCGCTCTTAGGGCAGATTCCACCCCAGCCAATGCGATGGTACCTTCTCTTCCATACATAATCGCATCGCGCAGCTGATCGTACGATCTTGGCAAAGCATTCAGGAGTAGAATCACTTTGTCCTCATCGCTGATTGTGACATCTATATTTTCGAGGTCGTCTATCGCCTTATTGAAGTCCTCGAGCTGTTTGATCACTCCCTTCTCCTCTACAAACTTGTAGTGTAGACCCTCTGCTTCATCAGTAGGCAATTGGCCAAGGACTTCGTCATGTAAAGGCCTTCCAATTTCCGCATAATGCCAGCCGCCGTAGTTTCTTTGGCTATTTCCTGCAGTACCTTGTAGCCTAGACATAACACCACCATGCTATGCGCTTTCGCCAAGATCTCCTCTCGCTTCGCGGTGGCTTTTGCATCAAGAACCACTGGCTCTGCGTCATCTTCCTTCCCCTTGGTCTGCAGCACCTCTTAGAGACCTTGCTGAATCAACATAGCACGCATCTTCATACGCCATAGACCAAAATCGTTCTTGCCGGTGAATTTTTCCGCCTCAAAACGCGAGGCCATCGTTTCCCCAAATTTCGCCCTAGCTTTTCTTGAATCGATCGGTAATAGGCGATTCCCACACGGACGGCACCACTTGTTAAAAGAACGAAGCTGAAGAAACAATTACTCACACACACACTGGATTTGATTGAATGTGGAAGGAGATGAATTTGGGAGAATTGGGAATTGTATATCTAATCGGGAGAAAAAGTGTTAGCTAAGATGTTACAGTTACTAACTGAGTAACTGTAGCTCAAAAACAAGTATTTATACTCAGCTACTAAAATCTAATCGTACGACTAAGAAACAATCTATCATAGAAGTCTGCATCGCACGGCTGCCATAGCTTCTCGGGCTCAAAGCGTTTTGAGCTGTTGTTCCACATTGACTTGAGCTAATTCAGCATTCACCTTTCACAATATATTTAGAAACTAGGCCAAAATAATCTACGTAATTACTTCCAATATTATAAGAGGAGGGTTATCTTCTATTGCTTATAGCATCATAATCCAAAATTAAGACCAAATCTACACCCTTAGATTTTAAAATGAGTGGATGAGATTGAACCTTACGAATTTCAGTAAATAGTAGATAAAATATCAACAAAAGGGTAATATCGTTATTATGTTATCATATGATAATTTTCGTGAATTTTTTTTATATCAACATAGGTGGCGTTCGGTTGCCATGGCTAATAATCATGAAACTATCCATCTAGGATTAAGTTGTGGGATTATTTAAGTTGGAGGAGGGAGGCTATGACTAATTATCATGAGACTATCCCATCTAGGAGTAAGTTGTAGGATTCAATTTTATGAACCAAACATGATACATATTTAATCATGAGATTTAATCTTGGCAACCGAACACCCCCATAGTGTATTACAAATATCAACAATATGACATAAGAATATCAACACTAGTACAAGAAAATATCAACACATATTTATTGAGATTTTTACATGGTTTTATTGAGATTTTATATGCTTTATATTGAAATTGTTTGATGTATTTGTTGATAAAAATCTAGTTATCAACATTTATGAAAACTAAAATAAAAAATATCAAATTTCATCATCTGGACGTCGTCGGAACATATGCAATTGAGATCTCGTTGGAATCTTTATAAAATTATCTTTAATTTGATATATTTTTTGCGAAAAAATAATTTAAATCGAGAGAGTTACGTAAATTTAAAGTTTTAAGATTATTTCAATGAGAGAGAATTGACATTAATACCCTTTAATTTTATTTATTATTTTTTTTTAATTTAAAATATAATACATGTGATATTATTTCAACCATTAGAAGATTTGGTCTTAATTTGGAATTTGCTAATTAGTTAGCAATTGATCACTCTAAATATGATTATAAATATGATTATAAGTTAGAAGCATAGTTTTTCCAATATTATGGATAATGAAAATATTATAAGTACTCTAAATACGATCATATCGATTAGAAATATACTTTACATAATTCACAACATTTCCCGGTTAGAATAGGATTAACAAGAAATAAATAAATTTAAAAAATTGATTTGGTAAAAGTGAAGGAAGATTTTTTAAGAAATTAGTCTAAAATTAATCGAATGCTTCATTAAAAATGTAAGAATATATACGCATAAATATAATATGATCTTCGGCCAATAATTCAACAAATGAATATTTACTACTTACATAATTGGAGTAGAAAGATGTTTTTGAGGGTACAAAGTTTGGCATCATTGTAAATTATTTATTTTAAAATTTCAAAATAATACACGTAAGAGGATTAATTTAATAAGAGTAATCAGCTATAAATATAACTAAAAGAATATTTTGTCCAATATTAATAAAATATGAAAATATTATAAGACCTCTAAATACGATCATATCGATTAGAAATTTACCTTAAATAGGATTAATCGCTTATAAATTGATATAAAAATTGATTTGGTAAAATGTATTTTTGTAAATTCTTGATTTTTCCCTGTATTATTACTTAATTGCGGCGGAAGAAGAAGAAAGATGAGTGCAAATTTGGTGGTGGACGACCAATTGAAACCTTTCTCCGAGCTCGAGGTTTTTTTTTGTTCATTTATATATTATTTTTTCAAGAATTATCTCAAGTTGTTAAGCAATAGATAAACCTTCTTATTTTAATTATTATTTTATTTAGGATGATTTGAATTTATCGCAAGAAATATGCAAAGATATCCTAAGCAAACTTCCGATTAGAAGTACTTTGAGGTTTAAGTGTGTTTACAAACCATGGTGCGATTTGATAGAAGGGGGTGACTTTGCGACGTCGTATACTCCGAAACCATGCCTGGCTTTCAATTATGGTCTGGGGTATGCAATCTGCGACGAGACCTTTCAGCCACTTGTCCGATTCAACTTTCCTCGTCACAGTAAAGGTTCACGTCGTGCTGTAATTAATTCAGTTAATGGTTTGCTTTTGGTGAGGAATGGATGCGATAATGTTCTTTCCGTATGCAATCCAATGACTCGTGAGTGTGCCGAGCTCCCTCCTCTAAAGGAACTTTCTCATCGTCTAGGGACACTTAGGCGTCATGAGCGCGATCGCAATAGAGGAGTGGTGCTTGGATTTGGAGTAAGCAAATTAAGTGGACAATATAAGATTTTATGTATCACTGATGACTATAGGGCATGCAATTTGGAGATATATACCCTAGAAAGCGGAGGAGGGTTGTGGAGAAGGATTAATGCAACACGAGCATTAGGTAGCCTTATGCCACGCATTGATACTGCTGCATTTTTGAACGGAAATCTTCACTGGTTGACATCTGGTTCTAAAAAATCCAATTTTGTGGAATACAGTTCTGAGGAATCCGGTTCCGAAAAATCCAATTTCCAGGAATCTGGTTCTGAGGAATCCGGTTCCGAGGAATCTGGCTCTGAGGAATCCAGTTCTGAGAAATCCAATTCTAAGGAATCCGGTTATGAGGAATCCGGTTCTAAGGAATCCGGTCATGAGAAATCTAGTTCAAAGGGATATGATTATGAGGAATCCGGTCATGAGGAATCCGGTCATGAGGAATCCGGTTACGAGGAATCCGGTCATGAGGAATCCGGTTATGAGGAATCCGACCATGAGGAATCCGGTTATGAGGAATCCGACCATGAGGAATCCGGTTCTGAGGAATCCGGTCATGAGAAATCCAGTTCAAAGGGATATGATTATGAGGAATCCGGTTCTGAGGAATCCGGTTCTGAGGAATTCGACTATGAGGAATCTGGTTCTGAGGAATCCGGGCATGAGGAATCCGGTTCTGAGGAATTCGACTATGAGGAATCTGGTTCTGAGGAATCCGGGCATGAGGAATCCGGTTCTGAGGAATCCGGTTCTAAGGGATATGATTATGTGGAATATGGTCTTCAGGGATCCGGTCCAAAGGGATATGTTTATGTGGAATCCAATTCTGAGGGATATGTTTGTAAGGAATCCGATTCTGAGGAATCCGGTTCTGAGGAATATGATTATGAGGAATCCGGTTCTGAGGAATCTGATTTTGCCAAGAATCCCTTGGTTTGTCGTTGCTTTGATCTTGAAACTGAGCGTTATACTAGTTTTTCTCTTCCTCATGGTGCTTATGATGACAAAGGAGATTTGACATTTTTAGATCGACAATATTGGCTATATACATTGGAGGACCAGCTATGCTTCTGCGGTATTTTGCGGTCTAATCATGTTGTTATTTGGTGTATGGACGACTATGAAGACGACGAATCATGGATAAAGAAATATACTTTCATCCAACCACCAGACATATATGGACCTATTTTCCCGCTCAAAGTTTTGGCAAACGATGATCTATTGTTTGCAATACATTTAAAAAATCAACTATTTATATACTCCAAAAATACTCAAGCTGTGACAGTCACAGATGGTCTTCTTACACCATCGTTATGTATTTCTTCCTATATCACTATTTATACCCCAAATTTTATTTCGCTCAAAACAATGGGCTTTCACAATGTTCAAGCATTGACTTATGATTAGGCTAAACATTTCTGTACCTTTAATCGATTATTGTAATATTTTTTTATCTAATAGATCCTTATATGTTTTTAGTTTTATTTCATTCGATTTATAAAATGATTAACATTTCCTTTATTTATAATGCATCATCGTATTAGATTAAAATTGCTCCTCCATTCCGGCTATAAGCTCAACATAGGAGTGTCCATCCACTAAAGGGATCTGGACCACTAAAGTATAAATGATATGGAAATTGATTAAATAGAAAAATGATATTACATAGACATTACAAAAAAAGATGTCTAAGGACATTTTTTCAGGGACATAATTTGTAAATCTAAATACAACATCTACACTTTAAAAAGCGTCTTCTATTTGGGTGTCCCAATTAAAATTAATGGACACAAGTGAAAGCGATCGAGAAAAACCAAAGATGAAGGTATAGTGAATACTTGTATCGTAAACTTTTGGACACTTTTCTTTGCACTCTTAATTTGGTTAATTTAGTATGTCCTTATAAGATAAGTTTTTTGCAGCTATATAAAAAAAACTATTGAAATAAGGATCCAAAGAAAAAAAATTAAAAATACATGATCAATAACACACTAAATTAAAATTTTATAGAATAAAAGAAAATTTTATTACTTACATAAATATTAGAGTAGAAGGATGATTTTTGAGAGTAAATGTTTGGTATCAGGAATTCTTGATTTTAAAATTTTAAAATTTTAAAATGCAATAATACTTAATGAATTCCATAATTATAAAATTATTAATTTAATAGGATCAATCATTTTTTTTTATAGAATTAGAAAATTAGTTCTTTTTCCAATATTAATGGATTATGATTTACAACGTTTTTTCTTTAGGATACGACTGAACAGTTTTAATGGAGCCTCTAGTATTCTTTTTATACGCAATACTAGTATCCCACGTTCCAATAACTCATTCAATCTCATATTTTATTATAAAACTAATATATAAAGTAGGATCTATATTACATCAAACTTTTTAGCCCACTTTTCATTATATTTTTTAAAATTCGTCTTGAATCAAATGGTGACAAATTTTGGGGAATGGAGTAATATATAAAGACTTTGTTATAATATGATTAATTTAATAGGATTGATCAGTTATAAATAGAATTACAAGAATGGATTATAAAATATTTTAAGAACTCCAAAATACGATCATACCGATTAAATTTACTTTACATTATTTACATCGTTTCCCGATTAGAATAGGATTAATCGGTTACTAACAGATTATAAAAAAAAATATATTTGGTAAAAGTGATGGAATATATATTTCGAAACTAGCCTAATATAATATTTTGACATAATCTCTCTATCTCAGATAGGAAGACGATTAAAAACTTATGGAAAGGTGAAAGCTTAGACCTTATGTTCAATGGTTGTGTCATGTGAAGGAAGAAGACCAAAATAATTAAATATTCATAAAAATAAACAAGGGATAAGAAGGAATTCGAGTAATAGATTTTGCAGCTATTGAATTTGAGTCTCATTGATATAATTAGTGAACCTGGTGTGCGTGATCTTTTCTCAATTATCATCAAATATTTATTGATTATGAAAATATATATGACTATATATATGAAATATCATCTAATATTATTAATGGATCAGGAAAATTAATTATATATATATAAGTTTGTGTTAAAATAATAACACCTCTTAAGTTAGGTATCAATAATCATCCAATATTAAACGATTATAAAAATATTATAAGAACTTTAAATACGATCAAATCGAATAGAATTTTACTTAACATAATTTACATTGTTTCCGATTATAGTAGGGTTATTATAAGAACTCTTAACTACAAAACGGCTTGCTAACATAACTTGACAAGAAATATTATTTTTGAGGGGGAAAGTGATAGGGGCTTGGCCCTCCCAATGCTCTTAAACCCATCAAGCCCACATCAAACGCATGGAATCCATGCTCATTAGATATCAAGATTATGTTTCCAAATAAATATTATTTTAGATGGAAACATATCTTTGATTAGCTAGTCATATCTTTTAATACCTCTTTGATTTATTAGCTATTTTCATCTCGGTAAAATTCTTATATAAGAAAACTATGTTTAGTCTTTTGGGCATTGAGAAATACGAAATAAACTTCTATTCTCATTCTTGTTCCAAAAACCCTAGAACTTTAACTAGAGAATTATCTCTTTTGCTCCATTAATCTTCGCGTGCTCTACAAACCTCTCGATAGGGAACTTTAACCCTATCAGAAAGGTTTCGTAAATTATTTATTTTCTTCATATATTGATAATTTGGTTATGATGAAGGAAGATTTGTTCACAAATCTGCCGGAAGAGATGACGAGAGAGATCTTGAGAAGAGTCCCGATTAAAAGCCTTTTCAGTTGCAGGTGTGTTTGTAAATCATGGCGCGATTTGATAGAAGAGCCTGAGTTTCTGTCCTCGTATTCTCCGAAACCATGCATCGCTTCCTCTTATAAAAACATGTACACAATCTACGATGACGAGGCCTGCGAGCCACTTCTCCGATTCCGCATGAACCCTCCTCCCACTGTTTCTGAAAAGGTCTGTCATGGTTTTGAAATTGATTCAATTGATGGTTTGCTTTTGTTAAGGGATGTAAGCACTTATGCTTATTGCATATGCAATCCAATGACTCGGGAATATATCGTGCTTCCTAGTGTGGCTAAGCATAGCCCTAGAGGCTACAACTACTCTATACATGGATTAGGAGTGAGCAAAATAAGTGGGCAGTATAAGATTTTATGTTGCAGAGTATCTCGTAGGTCTTATAAATGTTATGTATACACTCTGGGAGGAGGAGGGTCGTGGAGAATCATCTCCGCAACAACACCAGGCCTCCCTGAACGGCATATTTTTAACAAAGCTGTATTTTGTAACGGAAATCTTCACTGGTTGGCATCTAATTCTGATTTTGAAGAGAAACAAATCATTTGTTGCTTTGATCTTGAATCCGAGCTCCTTACCAATTTTTCCATTCCTCCTCGTGTCTATGATAGCGACATAAAGTTAACATATCGATTATGTATTTTGGAGGGCCGACTGTGTTTATACCCTTATATATGTGGCCTTATAGATGTTGGCATTTGGTGGATGGATAAGTATGGAGATGAGAATTCCTGGGTAAAAGTATATAACTTCCACGAACCACGGGGTAAAAATGGAATCATTTCTTTTCTGAAAGTGTTGGAAAATGGTGACTTGTTGTTCGCAATTGATTATGATCGTCTCCTATTCATCTACTCCAAAAGTACAAAAGATGTCATGCTATTTAGTCATCCTCTTCCTTATCCTTATGGTCAGTACAATATCACCACTTATACTCCAAGCTTTCTTTCGCTCAAAGCTATGGGGATTCAACATGTTCAGTCACTAGATTTGCATCGTAGCTATTGAGAATCACATTGTTTATTCAGTCACTAGATTTGTACTCGTAGCTTTTGAATTTCTAATGAATCATGATATACTCTATAATGGGGTGTGTTATATTGCTAACTCGCCCTTAAATTCTAACTACAACTAAATGATATGCATTAGATCTTCAAATCAAGGGTCAAAATCATTTAGCCAAGTATCATGCACAAAACATTGTCAATTGCGGTATTAATACCCCATTGACATAATTAGTGAACTTGGTGCGTGATTTTTATCAATTACCATCAAATATTAATGGATTATGAGAATATATATGATTGTGTATGAATTATCATCCAATATTAATGGATTATGAAAAATATAGTATAAGTTTTGAGTATCAATAATCATCCAGTACTAATGTATGACTGAAAATTTTATAAGAACGGTAAATAATAACGAACAGAAATTTACTTAAGGCGCTTGGTAGGATGGATCAGTTGGGATATATCTTAACTTCGGCTTCCGACTAGAGATGTGGATTGATATTGCTTGTTATGTTAGTTTATGATTTTTTTCTTAGTATTTCCACTTGTTCATTCTAGCTAATATTTTGGTTTGATATCATGGTTGTACCCCACTTGTGGGACTTCCAGTGTATTAGTTTTTATTATGTTGTTGGATCCAAATTATTTTTGGACTTGGATCGTGTTTTGGAACAATGTATTTTGATTTTATTCACGGGTTGAGGGTCAGCCTAAACCCCCAGCCACACTAGATGTTTTGCATAAAAAAAAATATTAACAATTTTTCAGGTAAAGAGTGTGGTATTGTAAATTTTTAATTGAAAATTTTAAAACAACATATATAATTCGTAGTGACTTCCATAATTATAAGAGGATTAATTTAAAGGAGTAATATTCCATTATAAATATAATTAGAAGAATATTTTGTCCAATACTTTAAAGGATTAAGAAAATATTTTGTCCAATATTAATAAATTAAGAAAATATTATAAGAACTCTAAATACGATCAAATCGATTAGAAATTTACTTAACATGCTTTACAATGTTTCCCAATGTGAGGGAAGATTTGTTTTGAAATTATTCCATAATTAATCAATTATTCATTAAGGTAAGAATATACACAAATTTTGCCACAATATTTGCCTTTATTAATTTCGTACAATTTTTGGAATATAATCATACAAGGATAAAAATTTTACAATGTTTCCCAATGTGAAGGAAGATTTGTTTTGAAATTATTCCATAATTAATCAATTATTCATTAAGGTAAGAATATACACAAATTTGCCACAATATTTGCCTTTATTAATTTCGTACAATTTTTGGAATATAATCATACAAGGATATACATTTTGTTGACACAATTAATCTCTCTATGTAATGTAAAAAGAAAGATTATTTTTTGTAGATTCTTGATTTTCCCCTATATTAGGCGGCGGCAACGGCGACGACGACTGAATTACGGCGGAAGAAGAAGAAAGATGAGTGCAGAGCCCAAGGTTTTTTTTTCCTTCATTTATATGTTTTTTTTTATGAATGATTTAAGTTATAAAGCTTGATGTTTGATTTATTCTTTTATGAAGGATGATTTGTTTGTACCGCAAGAAATATGCAAAGATATCCTAAGCAGACTTCCGATTAGAAGTATTTTGAGGTTTAAGTGCGTTTACAAACCATGGCGCGATCTGATAGAAGGGGGTGACTTTGCGACGTCGTATACTCTGAAACCATGTCTGGCTTTCACTTATAGTCTGGGGTACGCAATCTGCGACGAGACCTTCCAGTCACTCGTCCGATTCAACTTTCCTCGTCGCGATAAAGGTTCACGTCGTGCTGTAATTAATTCAGTTAATGGTTTGCTTTTGGTGAGGAATGGATGTGATAATGTTCTTTCCATATGCAATCCAATGACTCGTGAGTGTATGGAGCTTCCTCCTATAGAGACACTTACGGTTCCTTTAGAGATACTTACAAATAATACTAAGTATGAAGACGGTAGAGGAGTCGTACTTGGATTTGGAGTAAGCAAATTAAGTGGCCAATATAAGATTTTATGTGTTAGTGATAACTATAGGTCATGCTATTGCGAGATATACACCCTAGAAAGCGGAGGAGGGTTGCGGAGAAGCAACGAAATACAAGTACCAGGTTACATTATGACGCGCCTTGATATTGCTGCATTTTTTAACGGAAATCTTCACTGGTTGACATCTGGTTCCAAGGAATCTGATTCTGAGGAATCCGGTTCTGAGGAATCTGACTCTGAGGAGAATTCCTTGGTTTGTTGTTGCTTTGATCTTGAAACTGATCTCGTTACGAGTTTTTCTCTTCCTCATGGTGATTATGTGGGCGGCGAAGATTTGGCATTTTTAGATCGAAAATATTGGCTATCTATATTGGAGGACCAGCTATGCTTCTGCGGTATTTTGCAGTCTAATCGTGTTGTTATTTGGTGTATGGACGAATATGGAGATGACAAATCTTGGATAAAGAAATATGCCTTCCACCAATCCGCAGACATACGTGGACATGTTATCCCACTCAAAGTTTTGGCAAACGATGACTTGTTATTCGCAGTGCACTCAAAAAATCAACTATTTATATACTCCAAAAATACTCAAACTGTGACAGGGGGTCTTCTTAAACCATTGTTATGTCTTTATTCCTATATCACTATTTATACTCCAAATTTTCTTTCGCTCAAAACAATGGGCTTTCATAATGTTCAATCATTATGTTTCGATTAGGCTAAACAATGCTGTAACTTTAATAGATTATTGTAATAGTACACTTTTTTGTCCAATAGATCCTTAAATGTTTTTAGTTTTATTTTGTTCGAATCTTTATTTATAAAATGATTAACATTTTCTTTAATTATAATAGACATCATAACATTCGATTAGATTGAAATTGCTCTTCCATTCCAGCTAAAGAATAAATATTATGGGAAATTGGAAATTGATTAAATAAAAAATGATACTAGACACCAAAAAAAAAAGGATGTCTAAGGGTATTTTTTTAGTGACATAATTTATGTTTCTAAATACAACTTCTACGCTTTAAAAAGATGTTTCTGTTTTGGTGTCTCAAACTCATATAATAAGCTTAAACCATTTGTGTGAAGGAAGAAAACTTAAATTTGGTTATGATGAAGGGAGATTTGTTCACAAATCTGCCGGAACAAATGATGAGAGAGATCTTGGGAAGAATCCCGATTAAAAGCCTTATCAGGTGCAAGTGTGTTCGTAAATCATGGCACGATCTGATTGACGAGCCTGAGTTTAAGTCCTCGTATTCTCCGAAACCATGTTTCGCTTTTTCTTATGAAGACATGTACATAATCTACGATGACGATACTTGCGAGCTACTTTTCCGATTTTGGATGAATCCCGCAGGTCGCCTTTATTTTGGAAAAAGTGTTCGCTATAGTGTTGTGATTGATTCAGTTGATGGTTTGCTTATGGCGAAGGATGGAGCCGCTAATATTCTTTTTGTATGCAATCCGATTATTCGTGAATATGTCGGTCTTCCTCGTTTGTATACGCATGGGCGTAGGTCAATATTTGGATTTGGAGTAAGCAGAATAAGTGGGCAATATAAGGTTTTAAATGGCGAAGTAATTTCAGGGTCATATCATGTATACACATTAGGAGGAGAAGGGTCGTGGAGAAGCATCTCTTCAGCTGCACCAGGAAACCCTATTCTACTTTATAATAATGCTATCTTTTGCAACGAAAATCTTCACTGGCTGGTATCTTATTTTGATTTTGAAGAGAAATACATGGTTTGCTGCTTTGATCTTGATACCGAGCTTTTTACCAGTTTTTCCATTCCTCATTATGTCTATGAAAGCGACATACATAGCAAATATCGGCTTTGTATTTTGGAGGGCCGACTGTGCTTGTACGATTATTTATGTGGTTGCAGTAATAGTGTTGTTATTTGGTGGATGAATAAGTATGGAGATGAAAATTCTTGGGTAAAAGAATATACCTTCCACCTGCCAGAAGATACCGATGGACCCGTTTTCCCCCTCAAAGTGTTGGAAAATGGCGACTTGTTGTTCACAATGAATTTCCGATGTCGCTTATTCATCTACTCCAAAAGGACTAAAGATGTCATGACAGTTAGTCATGTTCATCTATCTACCTCCGTTTATTACAATATCGCCACTTATACTCCAAGCTTTCTTTCCCTTAAAGCCATGGGGATTCACAACGTTCAGTCACTAAATTTGTATTCATAGGTATTATGATTCACAATGTTTAATCACAATTTGTACTAGGAAAGCTAAAATTCATGGGGTTGTCATTAATTTGGGTCCTTATACCTATACATTTTTAGTTTTTTATTTTATTAATTGAATCTTTATTTATAGAAAGAATAGTTATTCTGTTATCTTTATGGATATTATGTCACCAATTGAGAATTTTTATGTTTTTAAGCAAAAGAAATCTTGGGTTGTTAATGGAGATGTTGGAATAGTAGTAGTAGGCAACTAATAAGTCATGACCATTAACCAACCTTTATAGATTAATATGAATCAATTCATTTCATATAGAATAAATATTATAATGAAAGTTGATTAATAATAAATTTATATATATTACATTTATCGTTTAGAAATTAGTCCAAAACTAATTAAGGTAAAAATAGTCACACATGCATATATACGAAAATTGCCTTTACTAATATCTACAAATTTTGGAATATAATCATACAAGGATATAATATTTTTTTGAAATAATTAATCTATATGCAATAATATTTTTAATTTTTACTACTCACATAATACGAAAAGAGAGATTATTATTTGAGGGGGAAAAAGTGTAGGTTTTGTAAGATCTTGATTTTTCTCTCTAGGGCGGCGGCGATTGAATTGTGGCGAAAGAAGAAGAAACATGAGTGCAGATTTGATGATGGAAGATTTGTTCACAAATCTGCCGGAACAGATGACGAGAGAGATCTTGAGAAGAGTCCCGATTAAAAGCCTTTTCAGGAGCAAGTGTGTTCGTAAATCATGGCGTGATCTAATAGACGAGCCTGAATTTCAGTCCTCGTATTCTCCGAAACCATGTCTCGTCTTTCCATGTGGAAACACTTACATGATGACGAGGCCTGCGAGCCACTTTTCCGATTCTGGATGGGTCCTGATGTAACCGTTCGCTATAGTGATGTAATTGATTCAACTGATGGTTTGCTTTTGGCGAGGGATGGAGCCAGCAATAGGCTTTTTGTATGCAATCCAATGACTCAGGAATACGTCGTGCTTCCTCATTTGTATAGGTATGCAGGTAGGTGGATATTTGGATTTGGAGTAAGCAAAATAAGTAGGCAATATAAGGTTTTAAATTTCGAAGAAACAGGGTCATGTTATGTATACACACTAGGAGAAGGAGGGTCGTGGAGAAGCATCTCTTCAACTGCACCAGGCATCCCTATTCCACTTAATAAGAATGCTATATTTTGCAACGGAAATATTCACTGGTTGGTATCTTATTTTGATATCAAGGAGAATTTTATGGTTTGTTGCTTTGATCTTGATACCGAGCTCTTTACTAGTTTTTCCCTGCCACCTTGTGTCCATGATATCTCGGCTGTGTAATTTGGAGGGCCGATTGTGTTTATGCGATTATTTACGTGGTAACAATGTTGTAATTTGGTTGATGAATAAGTATGGAGACGAGAATTCTTGGATAAAAGAATATACCTTCCATGTACCGCGGGATACCGGTCTACCCAATATTTGTCCCCTCAAAGTTTTGGACAATGGCGACTTGTTGTTCACAATGAAATTTCGCCATCGCCTATTCATCTACTCCAAAAAGACTAAAGATGTCATGTCACTTAGTCATCTTCATCAATCTACATCTGTTAACCTCAACGCCATTACTTATACCCCAAGCTTTCTTTCACTTAAAGCTGTGGGGATTCAAAACGTTCAGTCACTAGATTTGTACAAGGAAAGCTAACACTAATGGGGATTGTCATTAATTAATTCGGGTTTCCGTATTATTAGGGGCTTCTTGGTAATGATGGAATGGAATGGTGGAATAGAATGTGATTCCTACTTCCATTTTTTTTGATTTGTTTGGTGGAATGGAATGTGATTCCTACTTCCATTCTATTCATTTGCTTGGTGTGATGGAATGAATGTGTGAATGAATGAAAATGTAAAGGAAATCCAAGGAAATTGACATTTCATTCCTATCTTCATTCCATTCCAACCTCCATTTCATTTCACCCTCGTTCCATTCCATCATACCAAGTATGCCCTTATAGATTTTCGTCCAATTTTTCTTTATTTTAATAGGTCCTTATGTATTTTTTTTTTATAAATTGAATCTTTATTTATAGAATGTTTAATTATTCTGTTATCTATATATTACGTCATCAATTGGCCATTCTTATGGTTTTGAGCAAAAGAAAGTTTGGGTTGTTACTGGCGATGCTGGAATAATAATAATAGTAGTAGGCAACACACAATTGATTAATCTACATCAATTGATTTCGTATGGAATAATAGTATTAGAGTAAAGTACTATATTGGTGCTAAACATATAGCTGAAATACGAATTTGGTCCAGAACATTAACATTCGTATTTCGGTTATATGTTTAGGACTCGTTTAGTTTTTTCATTATTAATATATTTATATATATTACATTTATCGTTTAGAAATTAGTCCAAAACTAATTAAGGTAAGAATATTCACGCATGCATGTCTAGGAAAATTACTTTTACTAATTTCTTCAATTTTTGGAATATAATCAGACAATGATAAAATAATATTTTTTTAAACTATTAATCTCTAAGCCATAATATTTTTACTTTTAATTACTTGCATAATTTGAAAAGAAAGATTATTTTTTGAGGGGAAAAAAGTGTAGGTTTTGTAAGATCTTGATTTTTCCATCTAGGGCGGCGGCGGCGGCGACTGAATTGCGGCGGAAGAAGAAAGATGGGTGCTGATATGATGAAGGAAGATTCGTTCACAAATCTGCCGGAAGAGATGATGAGAGAGATGTTGGGAAGAATCCCGATTAAAAGCCTTTTCAGAAGCAAGTGTGTTCGTAAATCATGGTGCGGTCTGATAGACGAGCCTGAGTTTAAGTCCTCGTATTCTCCAAAACCATGTCTCGCCTTTTCTTGTGGAAACACGTATATGGTCTACGATGACGAGGCCTGCGAGCCACTTTTCCGATTCCGGATGGGTCCAAATCACCTTTCTTACCGAATAACTGTTCGCTCTATTGACGTAATTGATTCAACTAACGGTTTGCTTTTGGCTAGGGGTGGAGCCGGTAATAGTCTTTTTGTATGCAATCCAATGACTCGGGAATATGTCTTGCTTCCTTATTTGTATAGGTATCCCGGTGTGTGGATATTTGGATTTGGAATAAGCAAAATAAGTGGACAATATTAGGTTTTAAATTTCGAAGTAATTTCAGGGTCATATCATGTATACACACTAGGAGGAGGGTCGTGGAGAAGCATCTCTGCAGATGCACCGGGCAGCCCTATTCTACTTTATAATAAAGCTATATTTTGCAACGGAAATCTTCACTGGTTGATATCTTGTTTTGATATCGAGGAGAAATATATGGTTTGTTGCTTTGATCTTGAAACAGAGCTCTTTACCAAAATTTCCCTCCCTCCTCATGTCAGTGATAGCGATATACGTGACAAATATCGGCTGTGACAAATTTCCCTCCCTCCTCATGACAAGCTTTCTTTCGCTCAAAGCAATGGGGATTCACGATGTTCAGTCACTAAATTTGTACTCATAGCTATTAGGATCCACAATGTTTAATCACTAAATTTGTACTCTTAATTTGGCTTCCTGTTAGGGGCTTCTTGGTATGTTGGAATGGAATGAGGAGGAAATGAAATCTCCATTCCATTCTTTTTTTCTTGGTGAATGTAAGGAATACAAATGGAATGGAATTGCTATTCCTTGATTGATTCTATTCATATGTTTGGTAACACAAATAATATAGGAATGAAATGGAATGAAATATGAATAATTAATACGTTGATTCTACCAAAAATATTTAGTCTTTGCCAAATATTTTGGATTTTATTATTTTGTACTATACACATAAATGAGTGTGTGCATATGGTGTATGTATGTGTTGATGTGTGAATATATGTGCCGGGGTATGTGTATATTTGGTGGTGTGGTGTTGTGTGCGCGCATATGTGCTTGTGTGTGTGTTTGTGTTTGTGTGTGTGTATTTGGTGTTGTGTGAATATATGTACTGGGGTATGTGTATATTTGATGGTGTGGTGTTGTGTGTGTGCATATGTGCTTGTGTGTGTATTTGGTGTTGTGTGTGTACATGTGTGGTGGGGGGTGTGTTATAGTGTGATGATGATGTGTGTACGTGTGTGGGGTTGTGTGTGTGAAATGGAATGGAATGAGCATTCCTTAGCTGATTGGATGGAATGAGACTGATTGGATGGAATGGTATTTCCATGTGGAATGGAATGGTGATTACCAAGCAAAGGATTAAAATGGAGATAGGAATGCCATTCCGTTCCTCCATAGTCCATACCAAGTAGGGTCTTAAAGAATTTCGCCTTTTTTCTTCATTACTTGTACATTTTTAGTTTTTATTTTATAAATTGAATCTTTATTTATGAAATGATAAATTATTCTGTTATTTATATATTACGTCATCAATTGAGAATTCTTATGGTTTTGAGCAAATGAATACATCATAACATTCTATCAGATTTATTTTGCTCTTTCATTCGTGATATAAACTCAACATCACAAGGAAGAAAACATTAAAAACTAAATAATATGTACTATAAACTCAACACATTTCACAAGAAGAAAACATTAAAAGCTACTCTCTCCTTTCCATAAAAATAGGTCATATTTTTTTTTCTCGTCCGTCCTATAGAAATAGTCCATATCCACTTATATAGAAATAGTCCATATCCACTTATAGCAATCTTTTCTTCTTATTTAGTTTATCATTTATGGCCCCAATCATTGGCTACACAATTTCAACTATCATTTATGGGCACATATCTATGGGATTGAGGAGGGAGTAGTATGAACAATAATTTTATTATTTGTACTCCTAAAAGATATCTTAGTGAGATTCACTCTGTAACTTCTACGAAATAGAAGCAGTGTATAAATTACAACATGAGATTTGGCTGAAAGTCTAACAAAAGATAGCCTTTATAGATTCATGTACATCAATTATTTTCAAAGAGAATAAATATTAATCCCTTCGTCCCATAGAAATATGCTGAAATTACTTTTTCTTTCGACACAAATAGTCCATATGCATTTATGGAAACTTTTTCACATTTTCTTTCTTTATAATTTAGGGGCCCACCATCCAGTACATTGTTTCGACAACTTTTTCTCATTTTCTATTACTTTACAATGCATTGAAACCCGTGCACACTCCAATTATCCTATTTCTATATGACCAAGGGAGTATAAGGAAAGTTGATTATTAATATATTTATATATATTACATTTATCGTTTAGGAATTAGTCCAAATTTAATTAAGATAAGTATATTCACGCATGCAGCGTCTTGATAACAATGCTTTATTTTGTAACGGAAATCTTCACTGGTTGACACATTATTCTTATTTTGAAAAGAAACAAATTATTTGTTGCTTTGATCTTGAAACTGAGCTCTTTATCAGTTTTTCCCTTCCTCCTCGTGCCCGTGATAGCGAAGATCGTACATATCGGTTATGTATTTTGGAGGGCTGACTGTGTTTATTCCATTATTTACGTGGTTCTAGTACTGTTTTTATTTGGTGGATGGATAAGTATGGCGATGAGAATTCTTGGGTGAAAGAATATACCCTCCGGCCGGATATCTATGGATTTATTTTTCCCCTTAAAGTGTTGGACAATGGTGACTTGTTGGCATTGAATTTTGGTTCTCGCTTATTCATCTACTCCAAAAACACTAAAGATGTCAAGACGCATAGTGTTCTTCATCCATCAGACGAAATTGTTACTTATACTCCAAGCTTTCTTTCGCTCAAAGCTATGGGGATTCAGAACGTTCAGTCACTACATTTGTACTCGTAGCTATTGAGAATCACAATGTTTATTCAGTCACTAGGTTTGTATTCGTAGCTTTTGAGATTCCAATTAATCATTGTAGGGATCACACCACTCGGGATTCGCTAATTACCGGGACCTCTTTATTGCAATTGATCTGAGATGGCTAATCTCAGAGTTACAAGCCAAGATACAATGTATACAATCGAACTATACAATCAATAGATGCTACAGGTTACAAAGAAAACCCTAACACTAATCAGAAGCCTTGACCGGTTCTGATTCCATAGCTAGATCCTTAGTAATCGTCCTGCACACTCAAGTAGATTGTTAGTAAGACAAGAAGTAAGATCCTAAAGGATCTATAACCCGAAGTAACAAACAAGATAGAGTAAACCGCGGGACTTTGGCTCAGATTGCACAAGCAACTTCACAAGGGCCAAGAACCTCCTCTATCTTCACCACGAGTCACAAGAGAGCACAGCGAGACAAACCAGACCCCAAAACCCTAGGAGCCTACCGATTGCTACTTCGCACCGGCTACCTCTCACACGAGGTCACAACCACAAGTCAGAATCACCTCCGCAAAGTCTAGAGGCCACAAGTCTCTCAACACTCAAGGAATCGCTCAAAGATCTTCACCTAAAACCGCCAGACTTGAACTTAACCGCTCAAAATGGCTAACTGGATCTATCAACACAGGAGTTGACGGATCTACACTCTTCACTCACAGAACCAGAGAGAAGAAGTCACCGGAGAAGAAGATCGGCGAAGAACAGAGATGAGAGAGAGAGAATTCTAGAGAGAAGGCGGAGATCGAAGGCTGAAAGAGAGAGAGTGAACAAAATTAGGTCAGAATGTGAGAAGTCATCTGACTTATCTCACAACACAAACACAACTCCAGATCAACGGCTAGGAGCATAATCCTCGTGGAGTTGCCACGCGGCAGCAATCAGTGCTCCCAGGTAAGTAACGGGCCAAACCAACAATTGGGCCATTACACAAGTTCTGGGCCTAGAATTAAATCAGCCCAAAGCTTTTAATTCACTGAGCCCAAATACCATTGGGGTCCATTTATCCCACATACTCCACCTTCGACCACATTAGGTAAACAGAGGAGAGTCTTGGTCCACATGTATTTTTATCACAGCCTACAAGGTGAATCCAAGACACCAAAGAACAAGGTTCATTAGTCAAGGAAATACCAGGTCTAGGCACCAGAGGACCAAGGTCCATTAGCCAAAGAGGTCTTTTGACCCACAGACACTAGAGAATAAAATCTCAAGTCTGGGTCATATTATCCGAGGGACATGCAATGCTAGCCACAATCAAAGTGCAACTTTTTGATGCAGGAAAGCAATTTATCAACAGATAGACACTTAGTGCCCATATCTGCTGGGTTTTGATCAGTGTGAATTTTATGCAATGCAATCTCACCTTTTTCAACAACATCTCTAATAAAATGAAACCTAACATCTATATGTTTGGTTCTATCATGAAAGACAGGGTTTTTGCACAACTGAATAGCAGATTGACTGTCAGAATATACAACAGGCAAAGACTTAATAAAATTCAGTTCAGAAAGCACTCCTTTGAGCCAAATGGCTTCTTTCATGGCTTCTGTTATAGCAATGTATTCGGACTCAGTTGTTGATAGAGCCACTATGTGTTGGAGTTGAGACTTCCAGCTGATACAAGACCTGCACACAGTAAAAGCATAGGAAGTAGTGGACTTTCTCTTGTCCCTATCATTAGCATAGTTAGAATCCACATAGCCACATAACTCAACACCATCATCACACTTTGAGTAACACAGACCATACTTAGAGGTATGTTTCAAGTATCTCAACAACCATTTCAAAGCTTCCCAATGCACAGGGCCAGGATTAGACATATATCTACTAAGCACAGAGACAGCATAAGCAATATCAGGTCTGGTACTAACCATTAAGTACATCACAGAACCAATAGCATTTGCATAGGGAATCTTTTTCATGGCAGTAATATCATCATCAGACTTAGGACAAAGATCTTTACTCAGTAAAAAATGTGCAGCTAAAGGAACAGAAGCAGTTTTAGCAGCAGCCATATTAAACTTTTGAAGAATCTTTTGCACATAAGGCTCTTGATGAAGCACCAGGATAGACTTCTTTCTATCCCTGAAAATATTTATCCCCAATATTTTCTGAGCATCACCAAGGTCCTTCATGTCAAAGTTCTCACACATAGCAGTTTGCACAGACTTGATAGACTTTAAACATGGTCCCATAATCAGCATGTCATCCACATAAAGTAACAGAAACACAGGAACACTACCAAGGTTCTTAACATATAAGCATGCATCAAAGGTGCTCCTAACAAAGCCTAGCTTTTGCATACAAGTGTTAAATTTGATGTTCCATTGTCTAGGAGACTGCTTCAAACCATATAAAGCCTTTTTCAACAAGCAAACATGATTGGGAAATTTAGGGTCAACAAAACCTTCAGGTTGTTTCATATAAATGGGTTTATCAAGATCACCATGAAGGAAAACAGTTTTAACATCCATCTGTTTCATTTCCCAATTGAAGTGAGCACATAAGGCTAACATAAGTCTGACTGTGGTAAATTTTACAACAGGAGCAAAGATCTCAGTGTAGTCTACCCCCTCTTGCTGAGTAAACCCTTTGGCCACTAACCTGGCCTTGTACCTAAAACCATCTATTTCATTTTTAAGCTTATAAAGCCATCTGCAATCAACAACATTGGCACCAACAGGTAAGGGCACAAGAATCCAAGTTTGGTTTATCAACAAGGAATGCATTTCATCTTTCATAGCCTTAAGCCACAAATTCCAGGCTTTAGACTTCTGAGCCTGCTTATAGGTCTGGGGTTCATCCCCATCAGATTCAAAAACATTGAAAGCAAGAGCAAACAAGTTAACCAAACCAGTGTACCTACAAGGGGTTATGAGGCCTTCTTACCCTATCCCTAGATAACACATAATCATGCAAGTTTGGCTCATCAACTACAGCACTATCTTGGGGGTGCATCAATATGATCTACATCTACTGGGTCCTCAGCATGGTCACCATCAGGTCCAGGAGTTGGATCAGTGATCCAAACCTGCTCCACCTCACTTGAGGCACCAGTAGGAATCTCCACCTCACTTTGAATGTGGGTAGGAGACTCACTGGATAGAGCAGACTCCCAAGAAGGTCTAAGGCAAGGGAATTCAGTTTCATTAAAGACAACATCCCTGCTAATTATAACCCTGAACCCTGGTTCATCCCTCAGCCATACCCTATACCCTTTAACACCATCAGGGTATCCCAGAAAAACACCTTTCCTAGACCTAGAATCAAGTTTATCAACCTTCTGATGAGTAAAGGCAGAGCAACCAAAGACTCTTAGATGAGAAAAATCAATTCTTTTACCAGAAAACACAGACTCAGGACATTTTCCTTTCAAAGGTACAGAAGGTGATCTATTCACCAAATAGCAAGCAGTAAGAAGAGCTTCCCCCAAAACTTTTTAGAAAGACCCCCTTTAGAAAGAAGGCACCTAACTTTTTCAAGCAGGGTCCTATTCATCCTCTCAGCTACTCCATTTTGCTGAGGGGTATAAGGAACAGTTTTGTGCCTCTTAATACCATAAGAGACACAAAGACTATCCATCTGAGCATTACAGAACTCCAACCCATTGTCAGTTCTGATAGCCTTGATGAATCTACCAGTTTGGTTTTCAATCAAGCATTTCCAATTTTTAAAAGTGTCAAAAACATCTGACTTTTGCTTTAAAAGAAAACACCAGACCTTTCTAGAAAAGTCATCTATAACAGATAAGAAATAGACAGACCCTGAATGGGTAGTCACAGAAGCTGGTCCCCACACATCCATGTGTAGGTACTCTAGAACTCCTTTACTGATACATTCAGTAACAGGAGAGGGAAAAGACACTCTATGCTGCTTACCTAACACACAAGTATCACAGAAAGGAAGATCACTTTGAAAATCTTTTGAGGGGAGAAGCTGATCCTTTTTCAAAATTTTCAAGCCCTTATCACTCATGTGTCCAAGCCTATTGTGCCATAATAAGGTCTTAGAATCATTTACCACATTTGCAGAACTGTTATTATCACATAGGGACTGAGCAGAACACACATACAAGTTATACTTTTTGAAAGCTTTGAAAACACATAAAGACCCCTTAAAGATTTTCATAACCCCCTGCCCCCATTTTCCCTCAAAACCATCTTTTTCAAGAGAAGTACAAGAAAGCAGGTTATAGCATAGATCAGGAACATACTTCACATTTTCCAACCTCAAAGTAAAACCATTTTCAAATTTCAAACACACAGTCCCAACCCCAAGAATTTGACACTTTTTATCATTTGCCATTGAGACAAATGAGTCAGAAATAGGTTTGAAATCAGAGTACAAACTTTTGAAAGGAGAAATATGAAAGGTACATCCTGAATCAATCAACCAGTCAGTTTGGACAAAAGAGCAAGCAGAGGCAGAATTCACAGAGAACATATCATGATTCATAAAACAAACTCCTTCAGAATCATCATTCTTAGCAAGATTGGCAAGAGCATCCCCATTTTCATTATAAGACTTTGCCTTTTTAGGCTTTGTACATTCTTTCTTATAATGACCAAGTTCACCACAGTTAAAGCACTTCCTGTTGTTCTTATTGGGGTTCCTACTCTTAGACCTAGACTTTCCTCTGTTTGACTTTTTCCCATTGTCATTTTGCTTCCCATTGTTATCACTCTTGAATCTAGATCTACCTCTAACATTCATGGCTTTATTTTGACTGGTTTTAACCTCATTATTCTCCCTAAGTTCAAGTTCTTTAGACTTAAGAGAGTTAATGATCAACTCAATGGGAGCAGAATCCCTCCCATACTTAATAGCAGCCTTCACATCACTGTATGAGTCAGGGATAGCATTCACTAAAGCTATGCTAGTATATTCATCAATGGTTTTATCACCAGCACGTTTAATGTCTTGAACAAGCTTTTGAAACCTGTCCACATTGTCATCAATGTCCTTTGTAAGATCAAGCTTAAATTTGAAGAGTTTTTCCAACAAATACATCCTACTAGACATGGAAGTCTCAGTATACAAGGTTTCAAGAGTTTTCCACAGTTCAGAAGCAGAATCAATAGTTCCAACCTTCCTTATGACAGAATCACTCAGGTTGAGGATAATAGTTGACCTTGCCAACTCATTCATTTCAGCTTTCTTTTCCTCTGATTCAGTTTCTGGAATAGTATTTTCAACAGCTTTGAAAACTTTTTGCTGTATTAAAATGCACTTAGTCTTTTGCTTCCAAATGCTAAAATCATTTTTACCATTGAAGGGAGTAATCCCAACAACTGGAGCAGCCATTTTGAAAACAAAAGGTTTTTGGCAACACACACAGGAAAAAGAAAAGAAACACACAAGGCACAGCACACAACCCTGCACCAACAAACTTTTGATGAGCTAAAAGCCACAGAGACACAGAGAACTCACCAATAAAACAAGAAAAGCAGGGATTTGCTAATCTAGGACTCCACAGAAGAGCAAGTAATCAGTCAAGATCACACACAAGCATGCACACACAGGTGGTTAGCAAAGAATGTGTTCAAGAATGTACCCTGCTCAATCACAGAGATCCTCCCTATCTGTCACGAGCACCCTGGCTAGAGGATTTCCCAGATCACAAGCACTCACTGAATGAGGGCGCAGGGGGTCACTCTAGTCAGTTTGGAATAGCACTTGGTGGATAGGTAATTTTCTCTTTACAAGCAGTACAAGAAAGAACAAGAACACACAATTTGCTAACACTTGAACACACCAAAGAACACACACAACGGAAGAAGAAAGAAAGCAGTAAAGCACCTTGGAAAACAGTAAGTCCTAGAAGACCTATACAAGAAAACAAGAGCAGATAGCCTAAAGCCGCGGCAAGCGACTACTACCAGCAACAACTGCCCACCCCTAAAACTAGAAAGCAGTAAGAGTTTAAGGGTTTTAGCCAATTTACCAGAGCGAATATCCTTCGTTAAGGAATACTCGTCTTACCTCAGGGCCTATACCGGAGGCCGAGCTTTACTCTGAAGAGCCCACCTCCTTAATTTGCGACCCGGCGCGCCCAAGTGATCCCCCCGTGGCTCTGATACCACTGTAGGGATCAGACCACTCGAGATTCGCTAATTACCGGGACCTCTTTATTGCAATTGATCTGAGATGGCTAATCTCAGAGTTACAAGCCAAGATACAATGTATACAATCGAACTATACAATCAATAGATGCTACAGGTTACAAAGAAAACCCTAACACTAATCAGAAGCCTTGACCGGTTCTGATTCCATAGCTAGATCCTTAGTAATCGTCCTGCACACTCAAGTAGATTGTTAGTAAGACAAGAAGTAAGATCCTAAAGGATCTATAACCCGAAGTAACAAACAAGATAGAGTAAACCGCGGGACTTTGGCTCAGGAGCAACTTCACAAGGGCCAAGAACCTCCTCTATCTTCACCACGAGTCACAAGAGAGCACAGCGAGACAAACCAGACCCCAAAACCCTAGGAGCCTACCGATTGCTACTTCGCACCGGCTACCTCTCACACGAGGTCACAACCACAAGTCAGAATCACCTCCGCAAAGTCTAGAGGCCACAAGTCTCTCAACACTCAAGGAATCGCTCGAAGATCTTCACCTAAAACCGCCAGACTTGAACTTAACCGCTCAAAATGGCTAACTGGATCTATCAACACAGGAGTTGACGGATCTACACTCTTCACTCACAGAACCAGAGAGAAGAAGTCACCGGAGAAGAAGATCGGCGAAGAACAGAGATGAGAGAGAGAGAATTCTAGAGAGAAGGCGGAGATCGAAGGCTGAAAGAGAGAGAGTGAACAAAATTAGGTCAGAATGTGAGAAGTCATCTGACTTATCTCACAACACAAACACAACTCCAGATCAACGGCTCAGGAGCATAATCCTCGTGGAGTTGCCACGCGGCAGCAATCAGTGCTCCCAGGTAAGTAACGGGCCAAACCAACAATTGGGCCATTACACAAGTTCTGGGCCTAGAATTAAATCAGCCCAAAGCTTTTAATTCACTGAGCCCAAACACCATTGGGGTCCATTTATCCCACAATCATGATATAATAAATGATTGTTATTGTTTTCTCACCGTCGTTGGAGTCTCATTGATATGTGATTTTTCTCAATTAATACCATAAAATATTAATGGATTTTGAAAATATATATGACTCTATGAATTATCATCAAATATTAATGGATTGTGAAAATTATATATAAGTTGTGTGTCAATTATAATCCATTATTAATGGATTATGAAAGTATAAGAACTGTATATATTATCGGACAGAAATTTACTTAACATGATTTACAAAAAGGCTTGCTAACTTGAAAGATGATTTTTGAGGAGGGGAAGGTGGCAGCAGTATTTGTAGTTTCGTAAATAATTGATTTTGTTATGATGAAGGAAGAATTGTAGGGACCTCTGCCTTGTCCTTTTATAATTCGATCTCTGCGCCCTCGGCACCCGAAGGCGCTTGTTATGATGGATCAGATATTAAACTTCTGCTTCCGATGTGGATTGATATTGTTGTTATGTTAGTTTTTCATTTTTTGTTCTTAGTAATTAGTATTTCCATTGTTCATTTTAGCTTATATTTAGGTTTGATAACTTGGTTGTATGTACCCTACTTGTGAGCCTTCCAATTAATTAATTCTTGTTCTCTTATTCGATCCCATCACTTTGGGCTTGGATCGTGTTTTGGAACGATGTATTTTGATTTATTCACGGGTTGACGGTCTGTCTAAATTAACCCCTCATCCACACTATTGTTTTTGAAAAAAAAATGATTTTTGAGGTACAAAGTGTGGTATTGTAAATTTTTTATTTGAAAATTTTGAAACAACATAATACGTAGACCGTAGTGACTTCCATAATTTTAAGAGGATTAATTTAATAGGAGTAATATTCAGTTCTAAATATAATTAGAAGAATATTTTGTTCAATATTAATAAATTATGAAAATATTGTAAGAACTCTAAAATATGATCTAAGTTACTCAAACTTTTTCAATTCACATTTTATTACATTTTTTAAAGTTCTTGCCGGATCAAATTGTGGTAAAATTTGAGGTATGGAGTAATATATAATAACTTCCATATATAGTTATATAATATGATTAATTTAATAGGATTGAGCAGTTATAAATAGAATTACAAGAATAATTTATTTTCCAAATAAATGGATTATAAAAATATTTTAAGAACTCCAAAATACGATCATACGGATTAAATTTACTTAACATTATTTACATCGTCTCCCGATTATAATAGGATTCATCTGTTATTAATAGATTATTAAAAACATTAGGTAAAAGTGATGGAATATATATTAAGAAACTAGCCCAAAATAATATTTTGACATAATCTCTGTATCTCATATAGGAAGGCGATTAAAAACTTATGGAAAAGTGACATTCTGTTTAATGGTTGTGTGTGAAGGAAGAAGACCAAAAATAAATTAATATTCGTAAAAATAAACAAGGGATAAGGAATTCGAGTAATAGATTTTCCAGCTATAGAATTCGAGTCTCATGATATAATTAGTGAACCTGGTACGTGATTTATCTCAATTATCATCAAATATTAATGGATTATGAAAATAGAGTTATATGAATTATCATCCGATTATAGTATAGGGTTATTATGATAACTCTAACTACAAAACGGCTTGCTGAGGCGGAAAAGTTTCAGTATTTGTAGTTTCGTAAATTATTGATTTTGTCCATTTTGTGATAATTTGGTTATGATGAAGGAAGATTCGTTCACAAATCTGCCGGAAGAGATGACGAGAGAGATCTTGAGAAGAGTCTCGATTAAAAGCCTTTTCAACTGCTGGCATGTTTGTAAATCATGGCGCGATGTGATAAAAGAGCCTGAGTTTCTGTCCTCGTATTCTTCGAAACCGTGTCTCGCTTCCTCTCACGAATACATGTACACAATCCACGATGACGAGGCGTGTGAGCCACTTCTCCGATTCTGCATGAACCCTCCTCACACTATTTCTGAAACGATCCGTCATAGTTTTGTAATTGATTCAATTGATGGTTTGCTTTTGTCAAGGGATGTAAGCACTTATACTTTTTGCGTATGCAATCCAATGACTCGGGAATATATCATGCTTCCTAGTGTGGATAAGCATAGCCCCGGGGGCCAATCTATATATGGATTAGGAGTGAACAAAATAAGTGGGCAGTATAAGATTTTATGTTGCTATGTATCTCGTGGGTCGTGTAAATGTTATGTATACACTCTGGGAGGAGGAGGGTCGTGGAGAATCATCTCCGCAACAACACCAGACCTCCCTGAACTGCAAATTGATAAAAAAGTTGTATTTTGTAACGGAAATTTTCACTGGTTGGTATCTGGTTTTGAAAAGAAACGAATCATTTGTTGCTTTGATCTTGAAACCGAGCTCTTTACCAGTTTTTCCATTCCTCCTCATGTCTTCGGTAGCGGCATAAATGGAAAATATCGATTATTTATTTTGGAGGGCCGACTGTGCTTTTGCCATCATTATTCATGTGGTCTTGATACAACTGTTGGCATTTGGTGGATGGATAAGTATGGAGATGAGAATTCGTGGGTAAAAGTATATACCTTCAACGCACCACGAAATACCAATGAAATCATTTCTTTCCTGAAAGTGTTGGACAATGGTGACTTGTTGTTCGCAATTAATTATGATCATCGCCTATTCATCTACTCCAAAAGTACAAAAGATGCCATGACATTTAGTCATTTCCGTCGGTCTGCTTCTGATCGTTACAACTATATCGCTACTTATACTCCAAGCTTTCTTTCGCTCAAAGCTATGGGAGTTCAAAACGTTCAGTCACTATATTTGTGCTCGTAGCTATTGAGAATCACAATGTTTATTCAGTCTGATACGGGCACAGCAGACGACCAACAGCCGGTGAGCGATCAGCCACTTTCTGACCAACCGAAGGCCAAATCATACGTTTAGTCTTTTTATTTACTGTCACTAGAATTATTTTTTAACCTTTCTTTAATTTTGTTCTTTTAATTTATCTTGAGTTGGGCAAAAAACTATAAAGCCCACACCGGGTTTTCTTTGCGGTTCTTTCCCGGGTGTTGTACCATGTCGAACTGCCTGAGTCTAGGGAATATATAGATCTCTTATCAAACATCATCAATAAGAAATCTAATATTCATATGTACTACCTCTGTCCCTTAAAATTTGATACAGTTTACTATTTCGGTTCGTCCCTGAAAATTTGATACACTTCACTTTTACCATTTTTGGTAGTGGACCTCATATTCCACTAACTCATTCCTACTCACATTTTATTATAAAACTAAGACTTTAAAAGTAGGACCTACATACCACCAACTTTTTCAACTCACTTTCCATTACATTTCTTAAAACCCGTGCCGGGTCAAAGTGTATCAAATTTTGGGGGACGGAGGTAGTATTATTTTTCTCCTTTTAAAATTAGGGTTTCCTCTTGAGACTCAAATTTTCTTTCGCTCAAATCAATGGGGTTTCTTTCGTCCAAATTTTCTTGTTCAAGCATTGAGTTTTGATTAGGCTAAACATTTCTGAAGATTTCATAGATTATTGTAGTAATCCTTTATGTCTATTCCTCATATTAATGTTTTTAGTTTTATTTCGTTCGAATCCTTTTTTATAAAATGATTGACATGTTCTTTATTTGTAATGTGTCATACCATTATATTTGATTAAAATTGCTCCTACATTCCGGCTATAAACTCAACATATTTTATGGCATTCTATTGGGGAGTATCCACTAAAGGGATCTGGACCACTAATTAAAGTATAAATGATATGGAAGATTAAATAAAAAATTATATATTATATAGATTGGTCATCTTTCAATTGTTTATAACATTATAATCCAAACTCAAGACCAAATCTCCACCCTTAGATTTTAAAATGAGTGGATGAAATTAAATCTTACGAATTTCAATAAATAGTAGACAAAATATCACCAAAATGGTAAGATCGTCATTTTGTTATCATATCATAATTTTCGTATTTTTTTTATATTAACATGACATGAGTATTTCAACACAAGTACACAAAAATATCAATCCAATTTTATTGAAATTTCACATGCATTATATTGAGATTTTACATGCATAATATTGAGATTTTGTATGCATTATATTGAGATTTCGTCAAATCATCAACAAACACGAAAACTGAAATAAAAATCATCAAATTTCATCGTCATATCATAATTTTTGTAATTTTTTATATTAACATAGTGTATTACAAATATCAACACAATGACATTAGTATTTCAACACAAGTACACAAAAATATCAACCCAGTTTTATTGAGATATCACATGCATTATATTGAGATTTTACATGTATAATATTGAGATTTTATATGCATTATATTAAGATTTTGTCAAATCATCAACATATACAAAAACTGAAATAAAAATCATCAAATTTCATCATCCGAACATCGTCGGAACATATGCAATTGAGATCTCGTTAGAATCCTTATAAAATTACCTTTAATTTGATATATTTTTTGCAAAAAAATAATTTAAATTGAGATAATTACGTAAATTTAAAGTTTTAGAATAATTTTAATAAGAGGAGATTGACATTAATACCTTTAATTTTATTTAATAATTATTTAAATTTAAAATATAATACACTTGACATTATATCAAACCACTGGATCTCTTAATCTAATGGTTAAACATTAACCTTAGTTTTAGATTGTTAATTAGTTAGCAATTGATCACCTCCCTTATATAAATACTAAAAAAAAGATGTCTGGCATCTTTTTTTGGATGTAATTTATGTTTCTAAATAATCATCTACGTATATAAAACATCTTCAGTTTTGATATCCTAACTAAAATTAAAAAACATAAACGAAAGCGATAAAGAAAAATTAAAGAACACTATTATATACTCCCCCGTCCTGCAATAGGAGTCCTATTTAGTTATGGTAAGGGTTTTAAGAAAATTTTTGAGACGATGAAATGAAAATAAGTGACAAATTTTCAGGGACGGGGACTACATCATTAGAGAAGAAAGATGATTTTTGAGGGGAAAAGTGTGGTATTGTAAATTCTTGATATTATACATTTATAATACTTCCTCCCTCCCATAAAAATATGTGCGTTTTTCATTTTCATTCGTCCCACAAAAATATGTAGATTCCGTTTTTTTAAAGTTAATTCAATTTAATAATGTAGGTCTCGCTATCCACTAACACTACTTTAACTATCATTGCCTTCTCTCTTACTTTACTATATCATTCTTCTTCTTTCTCTTACTCTACTAATTTTGTCTTAATTTTCGTGTCATACCAATTGCTCATATATTTATGGGACGGTGGGAGTAATATAATACGTAATTATAATATGATTAATTTAATAGGATAATAGAATAGGTATAAATATAATCCGTAGAATAGATTTTCCCAATATTAGTGGATTATGAAAATATTATAAGAACTCCAAATACGATCCTGTCGTTTAGAAATCTACTTAACTTGATTTACAACGTTTCCCGATTTGAATAGTATTAATCAGTTATAAATTGATTTTAAAAATCATTTGGTAAAAGTGAAGGAAGATCATTTGTTTAGAAATTAGTCCAAAATTAATTAATTATTCATTAAGGTATGAATATACACTCATACATGAATTAAATTTTTGATTGCTTACTGTAAATAATTTTAGCTTTGTAAATTCTTAAATTTTCCCTGTATTTATCCTTAGGGCGGCGGCGGTAGAGACTTGATTGCGGCTGAAGAAGAAGAAGATGAGTGATGAGGTTTATTTTCATTTATATGTTAATATTTTTCAAGAATTATATTAAGTTGTTTAAAACTTAATATTTGAATTATTCTTTTATGAAGGATGATTTGTATATACCGCAAGATATATGGAAAGATATCCTAAGCAAATTTCCGATTAGAAGTATTTTGAGGTTTAAGTGCGTTTACAAATCATGGCGCGATCTGATAGAAGGGGGTGACTTTGCGACATCGTATACTCCGAAACCATGCCTGGCTTTCAATTATGGTCTGGGGTACGCAGTCTGCGACGAGTCGTTTCAGCCACTCCTCAAATTCAACTTCCCTCGACACAATAAAGGTTCATGTCGTGCTGCAATTAATTCGGTTAATGGTTTGCTTTTGGTGAGGAATGGGTGTGATAAAGTTCATTCTGTATGCAATCCAATGACCCGTGAGTGTATCGAGCTTCCTCCTCTACGCACATTTATCACGAAAGGACTGGTGTTTGGATTTGGAGTGAGCAAATTAAGTGGACGATATAAGATTTTATGTGTTTTTAATCTACGTCGTTCATGCTATTGCGAGATATACACCCTAGAAAACGGAGGAGGGTTGTGGAGAAAGTTCGCAGAACCAACACCAGGTACCCATGTATTAAACTACCATTATACTGCTGCATTTTTCAACGGAAATCTTCACTGGTTGGTATATTTCAATTATACTTATACCTTGGTTTGTCGTTGCTTTGATCTTGAAACTGAGCTCTTCACCACTTTTTTTGTTCCTCAAAATTATGTGGACAAAAATGAAATATTATTTAGTGGAACAAATCGACTATGTATTTTGGAGGGCCGACTATGTTTATGCGATATTTTACCGAGTAATTATTATGTTATTTGGTGTATGAAAAACTATGGAGATGACAATTCTTGGAAAAAGAAATACGTCTTCTATCAACCACCAAATATACGTGGACTTGCTGTTTTCCCGCTCTATGTTTTGCCAAATGGTGATTTGTTGTACGCAGTGGATTCAAAAAACCAACTATATATCTACTCCAAGAAAAGTAGAACTGTGACATGTGGTCCTCTTAAACAATTTTTATGTATTTCTTCCTATATCGTCGTTTATAACCCAAGTTTTGTTTCACTCAAAACTATGGGTATTCAAAATGTTCAAGCATTGACTTCTTAATAAGATAAACATATATGTAGCTTTCATAGATTCTTGTACTCCAATATTAATGGATTATTATCAAAATATATATAAGTTGTGCATGAATTGTCATCCAATATTAATGGTGTATGAAATTATATATAAATTGTGTATCAACTCCGTCCCATTTAAAATGAAACATTTGAGAACCGGCACGAGATTTTATGTAGTGTTATTTTGTGAGTTGATGAGGAGAGAGTAAAGTAAGAGAGATGAAAAAGTAGAGATAGAGTTGTTTCCATTTTAGGAAACGTTTCATTTTTAATGGGACAAACAAAAAAGGAAAACGTTTCATTTTTAATGAGACAGAGGGAGTATCAATCAATATTAATGGATTATGAAAATATAAATAAATTGTGTACCAACTATATAATAACCAATATTAATGGATTATGAAAATATATACATAAGCTGTGTATGAATTATCATCCAATAATAATGAATTATGAAAATATAATAAGAACTCAAAATACAATCATATCGAAATGAAATTTGCTTAACATGATTTAAATCGTTTCCGATTATAGTAGTATGATTATAAGAACTCTAACCACAAAATTGCTTACTATAATAACTTGAGAAAAGATATGATTTCTGAGGGGTGGAAAAAAGTTGATAATGTATTTGTAGTTTCGTAAATTATTGTTTAAATTTTTTTCATCAGAATGTATTGATAATTCGGTTAAGATTAATGAAATACATTACCATGTCATATCCTATTTCAAAATTTTATAATAAAGTGCCATTGACCAAAAAACTATACTAATTAACCTCCTATTTATTCAATCAATTATTCGACTTAATTATACTAACTAAAAAGTCACAAAATAGCATATTTAAATTAAATTAATTTCGAAAAGTCTAATTATACACAGTCTACGATGACGAGGCCTACATGCCACTTATCCGATTCTCGATGAATCCTGTAATTGATTCTACTAATGGATTGCTTTTGGCAATGGATTTATGCACTCATACTCTTTTTCGGATGCAATCCAATGGCTCGTGAATATGTGGAGCTTCCTCCTTTGGACAAGTATGGCCTTAAGTGTAGGTACATATTTGGTTTCAAAGTGAACAAAATAAGTGGACAATATAAGGTTTCATGTGGTGAAATACCTTTTGAGTCATGTAAATGTTATATGTTCACTCTGTATTGCTTATTAATAATGCTATATTTTGTAATGGAAATCTCCACTGGTTGGTGTCTTATTTTGATTTTGAAGAGATTTACAAGGTTCAATGCTTTGATCTTGAAACCGTGCTTTTTACCAGATTTTCTTTGCCTCCTTGTATTTATGATAACGGCATACATGGAAAATATCAGCTATGTATTTTGAAGGGCCAACTGTGTTTATTCGATTATTTACGTGGTTTTAGTACTGTTGTTATTTGGTGGATTATGAAAATATGTACATAAGTTGTGTATGAATTATCATCCAATATTAATGGATTATGAAAATATTTTAAGAACTCAAAATACAATCATATCGAAATGAAATTTACTTAACATTATTTACATCATTTCCGATTATAGTAGTATTATTATAGTAAGAACTATAAATACAAAAAGGCTTGCTATAATAACTTGAGAAAAAAATATTATTTGTGAGGGGATAAAAAATTTGATTTTGGTAGTATTATAAATTATTGATTTAAGTTTTTGTCATCTGCATGTATTGATAATTTGGTTACCATGATGGGAGATTTTCTTACAAATCTGCCCGAACAGGTGACGAGAGAGATAATTGAAAGGGTCCCGGTTAATAGCCTTATCAGGTGCAAGTGTGTTCGTAAATCATGGCGCAGTCTGATAAATGAGCCTGAGTTTAAGACCTCATATTCTCCAAAACCATGTCTCGCTTTCTCTTATGAAAACAAGTACATGGTCTACGATGACGAGGCACGCAAGCCACTTTTCCGATTCTCGATGAACCCTCCACGCACTATTTTTGCAAATAGTGTTCCGTATAGCGTTGTAATTGATTCAACTAATGGTTTGCTTTTAACAAGGGGTGGATACACTGATACTCTCTATGTATGCAATCCATTGACTCGTGAATATGTGGAGCTTCCTCCTCTAAATAAGAGCGACCACAACTACGTATTTGGATTTGGAGTGAGCAAAATAAGTGGGCAGTATAAGGTTTTATGTTGTGAAGTATCGTCTGAGTCGTGTAAGTGTTACGTGTACACTCTGGGAGAAGGAGGGTCGTGGAGAACCATCTCCGCAGCGACACCTGGCAGCCCTATACTGCGTTGCACTAATGCTTTATTTTGTAACGGAAACCTTCACTGGTTGGCAACTTATTCTGATTTTGAGGGAAAACACTTGGTTTGTTGCTTTGATCTTAAAACCGAGCTCTTTACCAGTTTTTTCCTTCCTCCTCATGTTGGCAAACATGGAAATTGTCAGCTATGTATTTTGGAGGGTCGACTGTGCTTATGCGTTTATTTAGACAGTCATAAGGTTGTTATTTGGAAGATGAATAAATATGGAGATGAGAATTCTTGGGTAAAAGAATATACCCTCTGCCTACCACCGGATACCGGTGGACTCATTTGTCCACTTAAAGTGTTGGACAATGGTGACTTGTTGTTGGCTTTGAATTTTGGTTTTCGCCTATTCATCTACTCCAAAAACACTAAAGATGTCAAGACACATGCTCTTCTTCATCAATCTGGCTCTGTTGAGTACAATATCGCTGCGTATACCCCAAGCTTTGTTTCGCTCAAAGCTATGGGGATTCACAATGTTCAATCACTAAATTTGTACTGATAAAAAGCTTAGATATGGTATTGTCATTACATTTGGGTTCCTCTAGCCTAACAGATTTTCTTGCAATTTTTTTTCATTTTAATAGGTCCTTATGTACTTTTAGTTTTTATTCTATTTATCCTTATTTATTGAATAATTAATTATTCTTTATCTACTTATTATGTTATCAATTGTTATGGGTTATATACACATAGATACATGTTAGATTGCTAACTATCTTAAATTGATAATGATAGTTGTGTCAACATGCATGATATAGTGTCAAACATGAAGACATTTGTAACTTAAAACATAACTTTGGATGATTTATGTTCAATCCATAATTTTCAAAAAGTACCGAAGTAAACCATAACTTTACTGTCTTTAGCAATTGTAACATAAAAATTCAATGAAATTTGTGTTTTAAATCATAATTTTTGGTTTATTTCTAGACAAATTGACATTGTTATAGTGGCCAATCTTTTAGGTGATTATTATGTACGCAGTGAAGATATAATGACAAAAGCTACAAAAGTCACAACAAATTTCACAACAAATCATATGAAACACTTACGAAAGGTAAAAAAGTTGTAAAATTGATCAGAAGTAGCCTAAAAGTTACGATTTATATGACAATTTTGTTCTTAATATTTGTAACAATAAACAAGGGAGAAGGAAGAAGGAAATGTCAGAGAAATAGATTTTGCAGCTATAGAATTCGAGATTCATTGATATAATTAGTGAACCCGTTGCGCGATTTTTTCTCAATTATCATCAAATATTAATGGATTATGAAATTATATATGACTCTGTATGAATTATCATGCAATACTAATGGATTATCAAAATGTACATAAGTTGTGTATCAATTATCATCCAATATTAATGGATTACGAGAATATTATAAGAACTGCAAATAGAATCATATCGAATAGAAATTTAGTTAACTATAATTAACATGATTTACAATCTCTGATTATATTAGGATAATTATAAGAACTCTAACTACAAAATGAATTGCTAACATAACTAGAAAAGAAGGGTGATTTTTGAGGGGGAATGGTTCCAGTATTTGTACAATAGTTTACTAAATTATTGATTTTTGAAGGGTGAGAGGTTGATTTGGTTATGATGAAGGAAGATTTGTTGACAAATCTGCCGGAACAAATGACGAGAGAGATCTTGGGAAGAGTCACGTTTAAAAGCCTTATCAGGTGCAAGTGTGTTTGTAAATCATGGAACGATATGATAGACGTGTCTGAGTTTGAGTCCTTGTATACTTCAAAATCATTTCTCGCTTTCTCTTACGAAGACATGTTCACAATCTACGATGGCAAGGCATGCAAGCCACTTTTCCACTTCTGGATGGATCCTGGTCCCCTTCATTATGGAAATACTGTTCCCTATAGTGTTGTAATTGATTCAACTGAAGGTTTGCTTTTGGCGAGGGGTGGATCAAGTAAAATTCTTTTTGTATGCAATCCAATGACCGAGGAATATGTCGTGCTTCCTTGTTTGTATGACAATATATGGATATATGGATTTGGATTAAGCAAAATAAGTGGGCAATATAAGGTTTTAAGTGGACCAGTATTTTCTGGGTCATATCTTGTGTACACACTAGGAGGAGGAGGGTCGTGGAGAAGCATCTTCGCATCTCCACCAGGAAGCCCCCTGCTTCACAACAATGCTATATTTTGCAACGGAAATCTTCACTGGTTGGTATCTCATTTTGATTTTGAGGACAGATACATGGTTTGTTGCTTTGATCTTGAAACAGAGCTTTTCAACAGTTTTGCCCTTCCTCCTCATGTCAGTGATAGCAACATACATGGCAAATATCAGCTATATATTTTAGAGGGCCGACTATGTTTATGCGATTGTTCAAGTGGTTATAATGTTGTAATTTGGTTCATGAATAAGTATGGAGATGTGAACTCTTGGATAAAAGAATATACCTTCCACCTACCACAGGGTACCGGTCTACCCGTAATTTCTCCCCTCAAAGTGTTGGACAATGGCAACTTGTTGTTCGCAATGAATTTACGTTGCCGCCTATATATCTACTCCAAAAAGACTAAAGATGTCATAACACTTAGTCATCTTGATCTATCTACCTCTCTTTATTACAACATCGCTACTTATACTCCAAGCTGTCTTTCACTCAAAGCTATGGGAATTCACAACGTTCAGTCACTACATTTGTACTGATAGCTATTGGGATTCACAATGTTTAATCACTAAATTTGCACTCTTTAAGATTCACAATTTTTGGTCACTAAATTTGTACTAGGGAAGCTAAAATCCATGTGGATTAATTGTCATTAATTTGGGTTCCTGTACCTTTATAGATTTTCGTCAATTTTTTTTCTTCATCTATGGTTTTTATTTTATTGAATCCATATTTATAGAACGATTAATTATTTTGTCATTTATATATGTTAGTATCATAAATTGGTAATTCTCATGGTTTTTAGCGAAAGAAAGCTTGTACCATAAATGGTGATGTTATAATAATTATCAAAATGGGTAGATCTTTTAAGAATATGATATGTTGATCTATGCAAACTCATTCTTAATACAAAAATACAGAGCCAAACATACGAAGGGCATTTGTAGGTCATTGTTAGCTTATTTTTAGGTCATTATAGTAGAATGACATAAAACGATTTTAACATGACCTCAAATCCGAATGTTATAATATGACCTGAACTTTATAATAACCCTCCATGTTTTTTTTACTTATTGACCACTAGATTGTCAAATATGATGGTCAGGATTTTGGTCTGGATTTTGTATTGAGTTCAATTTTTGTTTGATCACTTTCCTTCTTGAGTATATAAATAGTCCATTATTATTAGTCACTACCAACAAAGGGCCCAAAGACAACAAGTCACATTAACAAAATTATAACTATGTGAAATATCTCATAAACATATCTGGCCCATAGTCGGAGGATGTGTAAATTAGGTACTACTATGATCAGTGATCCAATGTATAAAAGTTCAATCAATTTCAATTTGTGTTCTCTAAAATTACATACACGGCAAGAGTAAAGTGAAATAAGACTCTTATTGTGGAACATACAGAAATCACAAAATAAAACTCTTATTATGGGACAGAGGAGTTCGCAAAATAGAACTCTTATTACGGGACAAAGGAGTATTTAATAAGAATATCGTCTCATCCATTTCGCACCAAAAGCAAAACATTAGCCGAATCAATTACGACACTATTTCCACAATGATTTTGAGTAGTAGGCCAATCGAATCTGGAAAGTGGTGGGAAAAGCTTTCTTACGTTTTTCGTTTTTGATGAAAAGCTTTCTTTACGTTCTTTTCATACCAATCTATATCAATTATGAAAATATTATCATATTGATATTATGAAAATATTATAAGAACTCAGCTTACAAAAGTTTATGTGATATATAGAAAGATGATTTTAGCGGAGAGATTATAGTAATATATATTAGATTTTTTTTAATTTGAAAAAATTAATCCAATCTATTCCATTATTAATAAATTTTTTTGGCATAATGTTTCAATGCCATGTTACTCTTATTTTTTTTTTCATATAATTATATTTTATGTTGATAGAGTCTCATGAAAATTGGAAAGAAGTAGGGGGTGCATGTGATTTTGTATCATTAAATCTCATTGCAATAATTAGTGAACCTGGTGCGTGATTTTAACAATTATCATCCAATATTAACGGATTTATGAAAATATTACAAGAATGCGTATCAATCATTATCCAATATTGATGTATTATGAAAAATTATAAGAACTCTAAATACGATCATATGGAATAGAAATTTTCTTAACACGATTTACAATGTTTCACAATTAGAATATGAGTAATCGGTTATAAATAGATTTTTAAAAATAGTTTCAATATTACACAAATTTGAGTACCTCCTCCTTCCCAAACTACTACGTACTTGATTTCTTTGGAACATATAATCTGAGAAATTGATATTTAAATAAGTGAAGAGAAAATAAAATATGAAAAAGAATAAATTACGGAGGAGGAAAAGAGTAAAGAAGAGAGAAAAGAAAATTTATACCGAAAAAGAAATGGAGCAAGGTAAGAAATTTATAAAACATGTTAAAAAATTTCCCAATTCGATTAGGATTAGTTGTTTTACTCTGATATTTGTTTTTATCATCCGCAGGTATTGATTTGGAAGTAATGAAGGAAGATTTGTTTACAAATCTACCGGTGGAGTTGACTAGAGATATCATGAGAAGAGTCTCAATTAGTAGTATTTTAAACTGCATGGATGTTTGCAAATCATGAAGCAATCTGATAGACGAGGATGAGTTTAAGGCCTCATATACTTCGAGACGATGTCTAGCTTTCTCTTATGAAGACATTTACATCGTCTGGGATGACAAGGTGTGCGAGCCACTTTTCCGATTCTGGATGTCTCCTCCACACATTAAACATCAGAGTGATGTTCGCTATCGTGTTGTAGTTGATTCAACTGATGGTTTGCTTTTGGTGAGGGATGGAAGATCTAATATTCTTTTCGTATGCAATCCATTGACTTGTGAATATGTCGTGCTTCCTCCACTGCCTACGCATAGCCGTAGGTGCATGTTTGGATTCGGAGTTAGCAAAATAAGTGGGCAATATAAGATTTTATGTGGTGAAGAATCTGGGTCATGTCATGTATACACTCTAGAAGGAGAAGGGTCGTGGAGAAGCATCTCAACCCTAGCACCGGGCGGATCTACAGTACCTGGTGCAATTGCTGCATTTGTTAATGGAAATCTTCACTGGTTGGCGTCTGATTCCGAGGAGAATCACTTGGTTTGTTGCTTTGATCTTGAAACCGAGCTCTTTACCAGTTTTTCCCTTCCTCCTCGAGTTAGTGATAATGACATACTTGACGAATATTGGTTGTGTATATTGGAGGGTCGGCTGTGTTTATGCGATCATTTAAACGGTTATGGTGTCGTTATCCTGTGGACGAACAATTCTAGGGATAAGAATGATTGGGTAAAAGAATATACCATCCACCTACCACAAGATATCAAAGGACATGTTTTCCCCCTCAAAGTGTTGGATAATGGTGACTTGTTGTTCGCAATGAAAGTTTATAATCGTCTATTCAACTTCTCCAAAAACACTAAAGATGTCGTGACACATAGTCATGTTCAACGTTCGATCTATGATTATGCCAACATTGCTATATATACCCCAAATTTTCTTTCGCTTAAAGCTATGGGGATTCACAATGTTCAGTCACTAACATATATGCACTACTAAAGCTCAAAACCATGGGGATTGTCATTAAATTTGGGTAGTTATGTTTTTCTATTATGGTCCTTCCATCAAAATTAGTTTTGTCCATTTATGGTAAATTATCTTCTCTAATAAAGTGGGTCTTATTTTCTTTTAACAATACTTTAACTCGTGTTGCCTACTATAGAATCTATTTTTCGCTTGACGGAAGTGGTAGATCTTATATATTTTTAACTTTTATTTTATTAGATAATTATATAGAATGATTAATTATTATGTTGTTTATATATTGCGCAATTATTATTTAACTGTTTACCACATGTACCCTATTTTTTAATTTGATATCATTGAGCAAAAAACTCATACTCAACACTTAATCAATCAATTACTATGCTAACTAAAATTATCATATTTAAACGGAACTAATTCCTAAAATTCTAATGCAAAAAGTTCAGATTTATAGCACATTATTATATCAACTTTGATAATATAAGTATTATTGAGCAAGAAAAAAAAAACTCATAGCCTTCAATAATACTTATGAAACAACCATGTATACAAATAAATAATGTGTAATTTAGAACAATATTTATTAATTGTTCCTAATATTACCAATACTGAAAGAAATACAACGTCAATTATGGGTTGATTTAAAAGGGAGACAATCACAAATGATTATTTAATTGAACTAAAATTTATTGATTTGAATTGTTAAATTAAAATATCAAGACAAACTACATACTAAATGCAACATATTAAATCACAAATTAATTAATTCACCAGAGAAAGTACATCGCTCATTCGCTCCTAACATTACTCCATTTTAATTACATAAAAATAAGATTGTGATTTTTTTTAAATCAAATAATAAATAGTAATAGAATTTTAATTATATAAGTTCATATTGATTAAGCATATTTAGTTTTTCCCTTGCCCTAATTAGACGGCGAGATATCTATGGCCTTGTTTTCCCTCTCATAGTTTTGATGAATGGTGGCTAATTGTTCGTAGTGAAAAACTGATTATTTTATTTATTCTAGAATTAAAACCATCAGGATAGGCAAATTTCAATCATTAATTTTTCTCATTCAAAACATATTCATAGACTATTACTCCTCCGTCCGCAGAACATTGTCCATATTTGATTCGTCGCAGGTTTTAAGAAATGTACTAAAAAATAGTTAGTGAAAAAAGTTAGTGGAACATGAGTCCCACATTTATATATTAGTATTATAATAGAATGTGAATTAATGAGTAGGTGGAATGTGAGATCCATTTATCAAAAATGGAAAAAAGCAAAGTGGACAATATTTCGTGGACGGACCGAAATAGCAAAAGTGGACAACATTTCACTGACGGAGAGAGTATAACTCAATAATTTGCACCATGCATTAGACGTTAAAAGCGTTTGAGAAGCAAATGAAATATTTTATAAAATAAAATTCATTACTAATCTGGACCATATCTTCCATAAACGGCTGTAATTTTGGTGGTTTAATTTTCGAAGTTGCTATTAGAAATTTGGGTATCTTTCGGTTGCACAATTAAAGTAATCTAACAAAGATTAAATTTTAAAAAGTGTATTATGGAAATAAATGTAGATAACATATGTGATTTTCAATTTGTTGAGGGACCAAATTGAAAATAAAGGGTGTTATATTTCATATAAGTATAAGCTAGGGTTATAGAATATCTCTATACTCTCCACAGACTATTGTGAAGAACAAAGCAACGATATCTATGTACTCTCTCTATAGATTACTGTGAAGAATAAAGCAATTCCGCCGTTCAATTCTAGATGGATCAAGGTACATTGCTCTTTCTCCGTTGTTCTTGGTTAATTATCATAGAGTGCTTTAAGTAATTGTTCATTCAATTATTCCAACAGTTGCCTCTAACATGACAAGAAATAGTGGAACCAAACTTTGTGTTGGAGAGAGCTCAGAGTCTGAAGAAGATGGTGATAGTGTTCAGCCCCAATTTAGGGTAACAAACAAGGAAGATTTGTTAACAAATCTACCACGAGAGATAACAGATGAGATCTTGAGAAAACTCCCGATTAGAAGCATTATGATTTGCATGTGCGTTCATAAATCATGGCGCGATTTGATAAAGGGGGTTGAGTTCGCGGCTTCATATAACCCGAAACCATGCCTCATTTTCCCCGATAAAGACAGCGACTGCTACGCGATGTGCGACGAGACTTGGCAGCCGCTTTTCCTGTTCGGCTTGCCTCCTCCTTGCGATCATTATTCACCGGATCCTTTGAAGCGTCTCGTGATTGGGTCAACTAACGGTTTGCTTTTGATGCGGGATGTATACAGAGTTTATAATCGCGAAATTCTTTTCGTATGCAATCCAATCACTCGTGAATATATCGAGCTTCCTCCTGTGCCTACACGGAGGTTCATATATGGATTTGGGTGCGTATACGAATTTGGAGTGAGCAAATTAATTGGACAGTATAAGATTTTATGCTTCGATGAATCAAGGTCATGTCATGTATATACTCTAAAAGGAGGAAGTGGAGAGGGGTTGTGGAGAAGTATCTCAAAAGCATCACTAGGTACCCCTATATTAAGGCATGTTGATTGCGCCTTATTTTTTAACGGAAATCTTCACTGGTTGGCATATGATCATTTTGAAGAGAAACCCCTAGTTTGTTGCTTTGATCTTGAAACTGAGCTATTTACCAGTTTTTCTCTTCCTCCTGGTGAATATTCTAGACTATGTATTTTGGATGGTCGGCTATGTTTACATAATGATGTAGATGATTATCTTGTTGTTATTTGGAGGATGAACAGCTATGGAGATGAAAAATCTTGGATAAAGCAATTTAGCTTCCGACTACTAGATGAGAACGGAATTCTTTTCCCCCTCAAAGTTTTGGCAAATGGTGACTTGTTGTTCGTATTGAATTATCGGCTATTTATCTTCTACGAAAACACTAGAGCTACTCTGACGTATGATTTTCTTCGAAGAAATAAAGATTCCAACATCGTTATTTTTACCCCAAGCTTGATTTCCCTCAAATCCTTGAGGATTGACAGTGTTCAGTTATATTAATTTTGGGGTTTACGTACTCGTTCAGATTTCCTTGCAATATAGCCTTTTAATATGCTAGTACTTTTTAACTTTGTTGATTTCTATAAATTTCGTTTATATAGAGATGTTTTCTTTACATAATGTCTCTTATTATTTATTTATTATTTGAAATTAAAGATACTGTAAAATATCAGATGAAAGATTATAATAAGAAAATTTGAATATTTTTCAATTAAAAAAGTATAATCCATAATTAATTCAATAAAGTAAATTAAATTCTTGATTTCAAAATTTTAAAAACAATATACTTACCTAAATTAAATGAATTTCCGTAACTGTTGTTTCGATTGTTTGAGGTAATTATGTACCTAAATTAAATGAATTTCCGATTTTAACATATCATATTCTATGAATTTAATTTTATACCAAAAATAAATTAATTCCTAATCAACCGCGTATATATAATGCCTACAAATGTTTAGCCACACAAAATTCACTAAAATCAGGCACATTAATTCATCTTAAGCATCTCTAATTTTCTTCATCCATAGGTATGGATTCGGCAATAACGAAGAGAGATTTGTTTGCAGATCTACCGGAAGAGCTGACGATAGATATCTTGGGAAGGCTCCCGATTAAAAGCATTTTCAGGTACAAGTACGTTTGTAAATCATGGCTCGATCTGATAGGAGGGGGCAAGTTTAAGACCTCGTATACTCCGAAGCCATGCCTAGGTTTCTCTTCCGGACACATGTACTCGGTCTACGACGACGAGGGGTCCCGCGAGCCACTTTTCCAAATCTATCTGAATCCTCCACACCTTGTTGATCGTCAAACTAGTGTTCGCTATCGTGTCGTAATTGATTCAGCTGATGGTTTGGTTTTTGTGAGGGATGCGCGCAACACTCTTTTTGTAGTCAATCCAATGACGGGTGAATATGTCAGGCTTCCTCCTCGGCCTATTACTAGGCGTCCGTACATATTTGGATTTGGAGTAAGCAAAATAAGTCACCAGTATAAGATTTTATGTGGCCAAGACGAATCTGGGTCGTGTCATGTATACACTCTAGGAGGAGGAGGAGGGTCGTGGAGAAGCATCTCATCACCATCATTACCATCGTCAATACCATCACCAAAGCCATGTACACGCGCTAGCCACCTTTGTGATAGTGCTGCATTTTTTAACGGAAATCTTCACTGGTTTTGGGTTTTTGAGGAGAAACACTGGATTTGTTGCTTTGATCTTGAAACTGAGCTCTTAACTGTTTTCTCCCCTCCCACTCCTGACTCTATTACCTATTGTTATGGGTATCATTGTCACCAATATCGGCTATTTACTTTGGAGGGCCGGCTGTGTTTTAGTGATTGTAAAAGTGGTTGCGACGTTATTATTTGGCAGATGAACAACTATGGCGATGATAAATCATGGGTAAAAGAATATACCTTTAGCTTACTACCACCTGTAGATCCTAGATTCGCTGGACTTGTCTTCCCCGTGAAATCGTTGGATAATGGAGATTTGTTGTTCACAGTGGATCGTGATCGCCTGTATATCTACTCCAAAAACTCTGAAAATGCCGTGTTGTCTAATTTTTTGCAACACGCTAACTACTATTATTCCGACATCACTGTTTATACCCCGAGCTTTCTTTCGCTTAAAGTTATGGGGATTCAGAATGTTCAGTCGCTACATCTACCCTCGCCTTTCTCCCAGCAGCCCCGCATCTCTTATACGGACCAGCCAACTCCGAGCGCCATATAACCGCCAGCCGGCCGCCACAATGCTAAGGTCCAAAGGCTTTTGATGGACTATGTTTGATTTACGTCAGTTTTTAATTCATATATGTAATATTTATTTCATATACTCGTTTAGATTATCAAGTTTGGTCAAATTATGAAGTTGGATAATTTCATCAAAGAGTTTAAATTTTCCTGAGTTGTACCATTGAGAGGGACATTGATATCTTTTGGTGATGATAAAACGATGCTAGAAAACTATTGGTGTAAAAACTAAATTGTTGTTTCTGAGCACAAGCTTTTTACTCGCATTTCAGCCAGAATTTGTGAGCACATGTTATGCCTGTAAATAAGTGCTTGCAAACAAACGTTTTTTTTATAGTGAGTAGAGCTCAAAATTGATCATAAATATATGACTAAAATATGAATTTAGCCCAAAAATTGTTAAAAAATGATTCCAAAAATAAATAACCGAGAGAGGTGAGAGAGAAGAAAAAGATAGTCTATTTTTGATTTTTTTTAATTTAATTTTATTTTAATTAATTACTCCCTCCGTTCTCTCATAGTTAAAGTGAAATTTTTTGGCACGGAGTTTAAGAAAAGAATGTTTAGTGTGTTAAATATATAGATAAAAAGTAAGAGAAAGGAAAAAAGTATTAGGTCATTTATAAAAATGACTCAACTATGAGGGAACTTCCCAAATTGGAAAAATTGTCAAAAGGAAATGGAGGGAGTATGTATTAGTACACTACTTGAGTCAAAATATCACTGATCGGGTGTTGACCATCAATTTTTAGCGGAACCGTAAGAAAAAGATCACTCCAACGATGATTTCATTTGTTTAGGAGTCGATTTTCAAAAAGTAAATATTTTGGACTAACTGTTGGAATAAATAATTAAACTTGATTTTGTAGTAGAATTATCTAGATATTAGTATGTATTAAAATATCTAGATAGATATTTTAAGAGAATTTTCTAGATTATAGATATTTTGTAGAATTCTCTAGAATTAGGATGTATTAAAATATTTAGATATTTTAGTAGAATTTCCTAGAATGTTAGGAAAATATCTAGATTTTTATGGAGAAAAAATGTAGATATAAAATATTATAGATTCTAGTAGAGAATTCTAGAATATGAAGTGAAGCCCTATAAATAGGGGAGAGTTGTAACATTTTGAACAAGTTGAAGAAGTTGAGAAGTTAGTGAGTTGAGAAAGTTTGAGAAATTGAGTGTTCCTTTCTTCCCCACATCAAAACATCTCCTAAATCATTTCCCACATATTCCACCCATTCTCCTCTCAAATATTTCCTCCAAACTAAATTACTCCTCCAACATATATCCTATATTTTTCCAACACTAACTTCGTGTTTGAGCCATATGTTGAAAACCAATTTTGACCTTAAGAAATAAAAAAAAAAATTTACTACTATTATGTATTTTTAATGAAGTGCATTGTTTTGAACATGGTTAAAAGATGACATAATTGACGAAAAAAAATGAAATAGCGATGAGACTTAGCAGTTATAACTTTTCAAATGGAATGATCAATTTCCAAAATTCTTATATATGTTTCAGAATGCAAAACTTCAAATTTAGTAGTACATTTTTATGGAATCAGTAATATTGGACCAAAATCTTATAATAAACACCTTATAAAATTGTAGGTTGCACGTTGATGCACAAGAAATTGTAAAAAAAACGTAATCAATGTTGCTATTTGAGACTCGCATGAGAAATTGTAAAAAATTAAATAAGAATAAAATTTAAAAGTGTGTTACACGTACGGTTTAGAGGAGGTTGAGTTTTTTTCATTATACTTAAAACAATCAAATTTTAAAAGTAGTCCTATATGACATGAAAATACTTTTAAACATAAAAAATGACAAATAAGGATTTCATTGAATAAAAATAAAAAAGTATACAATTCAGTTACAACGAAAAGTACAAAAATAACCAGATATCCATACTCGATTTTTATTATTAAAAATGATTTTTTATAATTAAAAAAAAATTATTGTCTGTCGTCCGTACTTGTGCAGTGGGAGGACGAGGAGACGGACGACGGTCGAGCGCCCCCTTCATCCACGATAAAACTATCGAGCGAGACGATCCTCTGTCAGCTTGCAATGGCTGGATGAGCGCGCGGAGGAGGCCTTGTCCGGACGAAATCTTAACCATTGTGGATGCTCTAATAAAATTCATTAATCCTATTCAGATTGGGAAACTTGCTAACCAATCTATTAGTATATATTATTAGCTGGGAGAATTTAAAAAAAATAGTTTATTTTTTAATTTGAATGAAAATTAAATTACTCTATTCCATAATTAACTCAACGAAAATAATTTTGATTATAAATATTAAAAACATTTAAATAATAAGTACCTAAATTTTTTTGGAGGATTGGTTGAATTAATTATGTAATTGATTACATCTTTTTTTTACTTTGTTAATTTATACTCCATATTTCAGATAATTTCTTCAATTAATATCTCTATACCATAGTCTATATTTGAACGGGAAACAATAATTCACGTTAAGTAATATTTCTTTCCTTTTACGTACCAATCAATATATTTATTATTTTAGGTTAAAGATTACAGGCTGGAAGATTGGTACTAACAATAATATAATATTTAATTTGGAAAAGAATATCTATTCCATAATTAATTCAACTAAGTAACATAAATTCTTGATTTTAATTTTTTTTTTAAATAATTGATTTCCATAAACATAGGAGGATTAGTTGAGTTATTTACGTAACAGATTGTATATATGTTTCCAATTTAAACTATCATACCTTAATTTAACTTCACACCAAAAATACAAAAATTATAAGTAGTATATAATGCCTACAAAAGGCTCGGTTTAGCCACACAAATTTCTCCCAAACAGGCACATTAATTCATCAAGGTTAGAATACACGAATTGTCACATTATTTGCCTTATTAATTTCCATTAATTTCAATTTATTTTTCTCTGTGCCATGATTTCTACTATGATGTTTGTTTTTCTTCATCCGCAGGTGTAGAATTGGTGATAATGAGGAGAGATTTGTTTACAAATCTGCCGGAAGAGTTGGCGATAGATATCTTGGGAAGGCTCCCGAGTGAAATCATTATAAAGTGCAAGCTCGTTTGTAAATCATGGCTCGATCTGATAGAAGGGGGCAAGTTTGTGACCTCGTATACTCCGAAGCCATGCCTCGGTTTCACTTCCGAACACATGTACACGGTCTACGAAGACGATGCCAGCGAGCCACTTTTCCATATCTCGCTGAATCCTCCACACGTTGATTGTGGATATAATTCACGGTGTCGTGTTTTAATTGATTCAACTGATGGTTTGCTTTTTGTGAGGGATTCAGACAAAAATCTTTTCGTAGTCAATCCAATGACTCGTGACTATGTCCGGCTTCCTCCACCGTCCACTACTTGCCGCCCGTGCATATTTGGGTTTGGAGTGAGCAAAATAAGCCGGCAATATAAGATTTTATGTGGCCTAGAAGATTCTGGGTCGTGTCATGTGTACACTCTAGGAGGAGGAGGTGGTGGGTCGTGGAGAAGCACATCAGCACCATCATCACCAGCCGGACGTATACGTCCTATAACGCTTTGTGATGTTGCTGCATTTTTTAACGGAAATCTTCAGTGGACCTCTAAGGCAGAATACTGGAGTATCTGCTGCTTTGATCTTGAAACAGAGCTCTTTACTGTTTTTTTCCCTCCTCCTCTTGCCTCTAATCTCGAAATGCATCACGAGTATCGGCTATGTACTTTGGAGGGTCAGCTGTGTCTATGTGAATGTAAAGGAAGTGGCAATATTGATATTTGGCGAATGAACAGCTATGGAGATGATAATTCTTGGGAAAGAGCATATACCTTCGACCTAAAACAACGAATACCACCTATATTCGGTGGACTTATTTTCCCGCTAAAAGTGTTGGACAACGGTGATTTGTGGTTCACAGTGGATCGCAGTCTCTTGTATATCTACTCCATAAACACTGAAAGCGCTGTACTACATAATCCCCCTCAATGCTCAAGTCGTTTTAATTCCGATATCACTACTTATACCCCAAGCTTTCTTTCGCTCAATGCTATGGGGATTCCAAATGTTCAGTCACTACGACCACGACCACGACCATGACCACCTTCTTCCAGAAGCCGTGTGACATATCATCGGCGGCCGCACCACAAGGCTAAGCTCCAAAGGCGTTTGATAGACTAGATTTGATTTAAGACAGTATTTTCTTTCATAATAATTAATATGTAGTGTAGTAACTTTTTTTATTTCATAACAACGATTGTCCAGCTCTAGAAAATTTTACTCAGAAAAAATTCTCTAGTCTAAGTATACCAAGTTGGTAATATGAGCTTAATTTTTTTTTACAAATTATGGAAACTTTCCTCTGATAATTTATTTTTAGTTTTTATTCGCCATCAAAAATATTAAAAAATAATATTAATTAATTAATATATAGTAATAAAGTTTAAACTATGGCCATACTTTATTATATGAGTAGATTTTTCTTCATAAAATCAAAGATAAAGTATCGTTTTAGCATATTAATTGATTATGACATAATTTAAATTTCGTAGCATATTAATTAATTAGTATGCATTAAAAAATAAGTTTTATTCCACTTTTAATACTACGGTATGTTATTGAAACTCCCGATGCATATTTTTTTTTCATTCCATATAAGATAGGTGATGATTTCAAATTAAGTAAATCTCTACTCCTTTCCTTATACGGTTTTACCAATCCATATCAATTATTTGTTATATTATTTTAGGTTAAAGACTACGCTAAAATTTCAGCCGAAAGATTATACTTAGAAAATTTTATTTGAAAAAAATACAAAGAACAAGACGTAGATTTTATCTCTGCTCCTTTCATTTTTACCTATATTTGTTATTTATTTATTACGTTAGAATTTCAGCTGAAATATTATATTAAGAAAATTTGAATATTTTATTAGAAAAATATATCTATTCCATAATTAATTCAATTAAGTAGATAAATTCTTGATTTCAAAGTTTTAATCTCCATAAATATAGAAGGATATCTTGGGTTAATTACGTAACAGATTATGTTATGTTTCCAATTTAAAATATCATATCTTAGTTTAATTTTATACCAAAAATAGATAAATTTCTAATCGAGAAACGGACTGCGTATACATATAAATTTTCTACTAAGACCTAAAAAAAGGTTAGATTTAGCCACACAAATTTCACCAAAAACGAGCAAATTAATTCATCCTTTGTAGCTCTAATTATTACTAAGGTCACAATGCACGAACGTATGTATACGAATTGTCATATTATTTGCCTATATTAATTTCAATAAATTTCAAATTATTTTTCTCTGTACCATAATTTCTAAGTTGAATTTGTTTTTCTTCATCCGTAGTTATGGATTTGGTGGTAACGAAGAGAGATTTGTTTACAAATCTGCCGGAAGAGTTGACAATAGACATCTTTGGAAGGCTCCCGAGTAAAAGCATTATAACGTGCAAGTCTGTTTGCCAATCATGGCTCGATTTGATAGAGGGGGGCAGGTTTAAGACCTCGTATACTCCGAAGTCATGCCTCAGTTTCACTTCCGGACACATGTACACGGTCTACGATGACGAGGCCAAAGAGCCACTTTTCAAAATCTGTCTGAAATTTGGAACTAGTGTTTGCTTTCGTGACGTAATTGATTCAGCTGATGGTTTGCTTCTTGTGAGGGATTTATGCAATATTCTTTTTGTAGCCAATCCAATGACTTGTGAATATGTCCAGCTTCCTCCACTGTCTACTACTAGCCGCCCGTGCTTATTTGGATTCAGAGTGAGCAGAATAAGTCACCAGTATAAGATTTTATGTGGCCAAGAAGATTCCGAGTCATGTCATGTATACACTCTGGGAGGAGGAGGGTCGTGGGGAAGCATCTCAGCACCATCATCACCACGTATACGGCCTACACCACTTTGTGATAGTGCTGCATTTTTAAACGGAAATCTTCATTGGCTGTTTCAAGGGGAACACTTGATTTGTTGCTTTGATCTTGAAACCGAGCTCTTTACTATTTTTTCCCCTCCTCCTCTTGTCCCTGGTTGCAAAAAATATCATGAATATCGGCTATGTGCTTAGGAGGGTCAACTGTGTTTATGCGACTGCAAAGGTGGTTGTGATGTTGTTATTTGGAAGATGAATAACTACGGTGATGATAATTCCTGGGTACAAGAATACACCTTTCACTTACTACCAAGTATAGCACCTAGATTTGTTGGACTTGTCTTCCCCCTAAAATTGTTGGACAATGGTGATTTGTTGTTCACAATGGATCGTGATCGAGATCGCTTGTATATCTACTCCAAAAACACTGAAAATGTTGCGGTATCCAATCTTCTTCAACAATTTGAAGGCTCTTATTCCTACATCATTACTTATACTCCAAGTTTTCTTTCGCTCGTGGCTATGGGGATTCAGAATGTTCAATCACTACAAGTAAACCCACCTTTCGTGCCATATTACCTCATCCCGCGGCCGCGCCGCAAGGTTAAGGTCCAAAGGCGTTTGATAGACTATATTTGATTTAAGACACTAGTATTTTATTTCACAATAATGTGTAGTAGTAATTCCACAACAACTATTGACCTAGAAATTTTTACTCTCTCCATCTTATAATAAATGTCCCATTGTCATTCTGGTCGTTTTCACAATAAGAGTCACTCTCATCTCACCTTCTACTGTTCCATATTTGATAGTATTTCACTAGCTCATATCACTTTCATTTTATAATACATATGACCAAAATACGAATTTGATCCAAAACATTCAGTTTTTAGAAAAACACGTCCATAACAAATGAAATACTTGTCGGAGTGGTCCTTTTTTTGACGAATTTGTAAAAAAACTAACGGTCATGCTTCCGTGCAATTAGCGTTGACCGTTAGTTTTTTGACGGAACCATAAAAAAATGGACTCCTCAGGCGACATTTTCATTGTTATGCACTTATTTTTCAAGAAGTGAATATTTTAGGTCAAATTCGTATTTTGGTCATATGTTTAGGACAAAAATATACCTTAATTCTAAAGTTTATACGTAAAAATGGTATCCATACTTCTTCCCATTGCTTCATCTTTGAAACTATCATTCTAGTCCATTTTGGACCATATTTCTCAAAACTCGTGCCAAGTTAAACTTGAACAATATTTTATGGACGGACAAAATATTAAAATTGAAGTCCGTGAAATGTTTAGGACAACTTTTCATGGACGGACTAAAATGGTAAAACTGGACAATATTTCACGGATGGATGGAGTAACAATTATTTAATCAAGCTATAAAAACACCCATTAAAAAATGAACTATTAAAGAAAGAAGAGAAATTAAGTTGCTTGTCCAACACTATAATGGATTTCAACACAAATTAAATACATTAATAATCTAATTAGCTTGTGTCACAATTAATCAATAAATGATGATTCACTAATGACGACGACTGCGTCTCTGTTCTTCGTCACCAAAGTTGAATTCAACGCATAATAATATTATTAACAAATCAAAGGCAGAGCATCTTTGAATTTTCAACTGCTTTTCTGTTTAATTAATCAAAAGAAAAATTACTCCTCACGATTGATATTTCTCAAGTAGGTGTTGAAAGTCAAGTCTGCACTTCTTTTTCCCCTGCATTGATTATGCCCAAATCGTCAAAATTTCAAAATTTTGACCATCGCATCACTCTGTTTTTCCTTGTGTATTTATCCTTCTCACCTCTCTGCTTTTCCTTCTTTCCCACCAAGAATCCCGTGTCTCCCAATTTCCCCTCTTTTCTTGATTTTGTTTTCCCTAATTTTGCAATTTGGAGCAAAATAAGTGTGATTTGAAAAGTAAAAAACCTTTCTTTTCTGTTCTTGTTTATGATATTTCAATTTGGAGTAAAGTAAGTGTGATTTTGTGATCCCTAATTTTGCAATTTGGAGCAAAATAAGTGTGATTTGAAAAGTAAAAATCCTATCTTTATTGTTCTTGGTTATAATTTCAGCTTGATTTTAGTTGTGGAGTGTTTAGAAGAGTGAGGGTTTTGGGGCTCTGTTTTGTAATTGGATGTGAAGTGTAAATGGAAGGAACAAATGGAAGCTCTGGTTCACCAGCACCATTTCTGTTGAAAACATATGAAATGGTGGATGATTCTCTGACTAATGCAGTTGTGTCTTGGAGTAGAACAAGCCATAGTTTTGTGGTGTGGAATCCACCTGAGTTTGCTAGGGATTTGTTGCCTAAGTATTTCAAGCACAACAATTTTTCCAGCTTTGTCAGACAGCTCAATACTTATGTAAGCCTCCTTGCTTCTTCCCATTTCCTTTTTTAGATCAATCATCTTTGAAGCTATCATTTTAGTTGATCTTCTTTGTGTAATGTATTGCTCAATCACTTGTGCTTTGTGTTTGTGTGTCTGATTTTTGCACTTTTCTTGCTAGACATTGACAAATTGCTGATGCCATGTTATTGTTTGGTGCTTAAAATTGGCAATGAATGGACATTTTGATTACTTGTTGTATCAGATCTTATGAAAGATCAATCATTTTCAAACTATAATGTATTGCTTCGATCACTTGTGGTTTGTGCTCGTATGTCTGTTATTCGCACTTATTTTGCTCGCTGCCTCGTTGTATGTTGTATGAATCCATTTATATGATCTGATCTGGCAAGACAAATTGCAGATTTCATGTCATGTTTGGTGATTAAAAATGGCAATGAATCGACATGTTGATTACTGGTTGTATCAAATCACTTGTGATTTGTGCTCGTGTGTCTGTTGTATCACACTTTCCTTTCTCATTGCGTGTTGTATGCATCCATTTATATGCTCAAAAGAAAAGCAATACGAGTTGCAGATTTTATGTCATTCATTTGGTGTTTAAAATTGGCAATGAATGGACGTGCAACGTGCTGATTACGTGTTGCATCAGATTCATCGAAAGATCAATCATCGTTCACGCTATCATGCTCTTTGACCTCTTTGCATAATGTATTCCTCAATCACTTGATTTGTACTTGTGTGTCTGTTTTTTCGCACTTCTCATGCTCGCTGTATGTTGTATGCATCCATTTATATGCTCGGAACTGGCTAGACAAACGAGGCAAATTACAGATCTCGTGTCATTGTTTCGTGTTTGAAATTGACAATGAATGGTCATGTTGATTACTTGTTGAATTCAACTAGTTTAGGCTAAGTTCTTTTTTCGGGTTACACAGCTGACTGAATTTCTTTCAATTTTAGGGCTTTCGAAAGGTTGATCCGGATCAATGGGAGTTCGCAAACGAGGAGTTCATCCGGGGACAAAGGCATCTATTAAAGAACATCCACAGGCGAAAGCCCGTCCACAGCCACTCGGGCAATGGGAATGCAGCGCCAGTAACTGACTCCGAGAGAGAAGAGTTTGAGAAGGAGATTGAGAAGCTGAAGCAAGAGAGAATCTCCCTCGAGACAGAGGTGGAGAGGTATAGACAGGAGAATCGAGGCTATGAGCACGAGCTGAGATCACTGGGGCAGACATTGCACACCATTGATCAAAGGCAGCGGCAGCTGTTGGATAACTTGGCTCATCTCCTGCAGAGCCCGAGTTTGATAGACCAATCTGAATCTCCGAACAAGAAGAGACGGATGCTTGCTCTGCACTACTTCAAAGACGAAGCCATGTTGATCGAAGACAATCCAAGCCCTTCATCTCCTCCACTGTTGGACTTGAAGCAAGTCGAGAAGCTCGACTCGTCTCTCACTTTCTGGGAGAAATTCGTTCACGGGATCGACCAAATCCCCTCAGATTCCCCGTCCTCCTCGCCTATGGAGTCTGACATCAATGTCATTATCCCGGGATCGCCTTGCTCTGCATCCTCGGCCTATATCGAAAGCCCTGCAATATCATCCATCCGAATCGATCCTGACTCGAGACCATCAGGAGTCGACATCAACATAAGTCCGGCCAAAACCCCAGATGCTAGATCAGCTGAAGCTCGACACGGGAGTCAGTCTGTGCCGGCTAATGATGTGTTCTGGCAACAATTTCTGACAGAGGCTCCCGTGCAGCCGGATCCTAGTAGATTCGCGGAGGAACACAAGCCTTGGTGGATTGTGGATGGCCTTAACCAACACATGATACATCTCACTGAAGGTGAGAGGATCTGATGGTATATATATTAGATGATTCATGTTGTTTTCTTGTTCTAGATTTTACTTGTTTTCCCTTTTTTGCTTTGTGTATCATTAGACTGCATATATATATAGGGGCTTTGTGAATGAGTTGATGAGTATAGACATTCTATATAGGACTAATTATGAGTTTTTTTGTTCAAGCACAAACCACATGTGTTTTAATAAAAAATTGGTAAAGTGGGAGAGAACGAGAAATAATAGGGAAGTAAGAGATAAGTATATAGAGAAAAGGTAAGTTAAATATGGAAGAGAGGAGAAAAAAATAATTAGTAAAGTATAAGAGAAAAACTTTCTATTTTTTGAAATGAAACTATATTTTTTGTGGATATTCCAAAATGGTAAAATATGTCTATTTTCGTGAATGGATGGAGTATAATTTTTTATAAAGATTTTTATTTCGAATCAAACAGCCGAATGAATCTATTTTGAAAAAGAAATAATATAAGGGCGTGTTTGATAAATTAGTAATACCAAGATAGAGAATTATATATGGACATTTCTAATTGTTTGATATCATAATTAAGCTTAATTCAAAGCTCAATATAAGACAAAGGTCCTACTCAATCTTACCAAAATTATAACTTTAACCATGTTTATGTAACCCAGCAATTTGTCAAGTTAAGCCATGTTATATAATATACTATACAAATTTAGATTATTTTTTTTTAATCAAACAACAACGAAAAAAAAATCATATCTTGCATATCTTGACATGAAGCCCATATTTCTTATCTTGTTTTACATATCTTCTTATATCCCATCTTTTTTATGAAACGAGTCCTTAAGTATGGTTGAGTAAATCAAAATATACTTGATATGGTTTCATATAGTTGTTTCCTTATATCAATCTATATCGGTTCTATATTTGATTATTTATTTATAATTTATGTGATAATTATATTTTTGTTTCGTTTATGTACATAAAAGTTAGGGTATTTGCGCAAAACTTACTAAATTACTGATTTGTTTTTATTTTGGTGGCACTAACATCAATTGATATTACTCCCTCCGCCTCATAGAAATATGCCATTTTTTTTATCGTCCTAGAGAAATAGTTCATATTTATTTATATAAAAAAAAAATTCATTTTCTTTTACTTTATCATTTATGAGCCCACCATCAACTACACAATTTCTACTTTATCATTTATAAATGCCTCAACTGTAAGTGACCTATTTTAATGGGACAGAAGTAGTATTTGGTATTGAGAAAATGAGATAGATAGCAGTACAACAAATGAAATTCTTTAATGTAATATAATAAGACATAATTTCGCTCTATCTATAAAAATGAAAAATAAAATTATAAAAACAAAAAATAGTACAAAAATCTATAATAAACTTAATAATTGTACATTGTGAATTCCCAAGGTTGTGAGTGAATAAAAATTTGGGGTATAAATAGCGAGGTTGGGATAACATTCAATAGATCTTTCAAGACGACCATATGTCACAAGCAATTCCGTGTGTTTGGGGTAGACAAATAGTTGATCAGTTGTCGCGAACAATAAGTCACCATTTGCAAAAACTCTAAGCGGGTAAACAACTCCATAGATAGTTGGAGAAACTTCGAGTCGGTGGATTGAATATACTTTAACCCAAGAATTATCATCTCCATAGTCGTCCATCCACCAAATAGCAACACCGAGATGCTCATCTACCGCATCGCATAAGCATAGTCGACTCTCCAAAGTACGTAGGTGATATTCGTGATTATAGTCATCATTGTAATCACGATCAGGAAGAGAAAAACCATTACAGAGCTCTGTTTCAAGATCAAAGCAACAAACAAAGAAATTCTCCCTGGACTTGGATGCCAACCAATGAAGATTTCCGTTCAAAAACGCCGCAATATCACTAGGAAATATAGGGATGCCTGGTGCTTCCGCTGCGACGCTTCTCCACAACCCGCTTTTTCCTCTTTCTAGAATGTACACATAACATGACCTTGATCCTTCCGCGCCAGATAAAATTTTATATTGCCGACTTAATCTGCTCAGTCCAAATCCATATATGAACCCACTTAGAGGCGATGGAGGAAGCTGGACATATTCACCGGTCATTGGATTGCATATGAAAAGAAGTTCACCGCCTTCCCATATCAAAATCAAACCATCAGTCGAATCAAGTACAGCATTACCCGAATCATGATTGCCAGGAGGCAAGACAAATCGGGAAAGGGGCCGGCATGCCTCATCAGTGACTATGTACCCCTTGTCTCGATGAGCGAAGGCTAGACCTGGCTCTGGAGTATACAACGCCGCAAAGTCATCACTTTTTATCAGATCACGCAATGATTTACAAACGCACTTGCAACTCAGGATGTCTCTAATCGGGAGTCTTTTTAGGATATCTATGCATATATCTCGCGGTAAATCCATATCTTCCTTCTTTTCTACCATACCTTTCAAAAAGTTAGTGATCTTCATCAATACATACAATTGTCATAAATGAATAAAACGAAGATTAGATTGCGGATGTGGTTCTGAAATCGGAGTCTTCAGTTCCAAATCTAATGTTCGGTACTACTTGGACTTTCAATTAAATTTCAATGAAAACTCTCTCAGATCTACAATTTAAATTTATTAATCAAAGTCATTATACGAATTTCAAATAGTCATAAAATTGGACATCTTCCAAACACACAATAGACACACACAACAACACATAGTGCACAAAAATACACACATAATACACACACAATGTGCACACACACAACACATAACACAAACACTTGTATACATAGATTGATAAACAGGAGTAATTAGGTAAATAGAGTAGAAATTAATTATGGCAAATAATGAGGCAATTCGTAAATATGAATTCGTCTAATCATACCTTGAGCTGATGATGAGCTGATGATGAGCTGATTCGTCTATGTTATAATTGAACAAACTTTATATAAACATAGTTCGTTTCGAAGTTTCTTAGGATTCGACATGATTCTGGCTGACCATTTAATTAAAGTGAACATGTAATAATAACTTTTGTCCTAATACATATCGATTTTGGAAATTATTCCTTCCACTTTTAATACTAGGTGATGATTTCAATTAAGTACACCTCTACTGATCCTTTCCTTGTACGGTTTTACCATATCAATTATTTTTTATATTATTTTAGGTTAAAGACTATGCTAGAATTTCAGCCGAAAGATTATACTAAGAAAATTTTATTTTAAAAAAAATACAAAGGACAAGACGCAGTCGTTTTATCTAGGCTCCTTTTAATGCTACTACTAAATTTTTATGCATACTATTGTAAGTTCTCATAGCAAAATTAACATTCTCTAGAATGAATGAAATTATTCTTAATTATAGTATTCTCTCCATTCTAATGAATATGAACCACTCTTTTTTTTTTTAATTTATCCTAAGATGATCCATTACTAAAAATAGAAATATATTTTTATTTCTATTTTATCTTTTTTTCACTTTATTCTCTCCACTTGAGATACAAAGTAAAATTGCATAAATTCATGTGTAGCCCAAGGAAGGGGTCATCTTTCTTGGGACAGTGGGAGTAGTATGGATATTTTCGGTCATCGCTGACCCTACTGTCAGTCCATGAGTGCCGCTCGAAAGCTCTATAATCGGACGGCAGCTCCGCTGATAGGATAAACCTCCTATCGGGCTAATCGGAGTGCCCAACTCACCCGTCGAGCAAGTCGGTAGAAAGAATGATAATATTGATATTCTTGATTAATTTCTCAAATGAATACAATAACTCCTATTTATAACACTAATAACTAACTTAATGAACAAGAAAACAAATATATGGAAAAGATATGTGATTCTCTAAAATATCTAAACAAAATATGAAATATGCTCGTATCATCCGCCTCCCGACCCCACGTAAGGAAGTTTCATCTCCACGGCTGAGAAATTAGAAAGAGATTAACAAGTTAGAACATTAGAAACAAATAGTAGAAAGTAGAGGAATACATCGAATTTAAGTAGAGAAGAAAATTTAGTACGTAATAAATTGAACAAAGATCATGCGAAAGGGATATATTTAGGAGAAGAGAGGTGCGCCGTTTGATTTGGGGATTTTTTATTTTTTATTGATCAATTCTATTTTATGGAGCATTTCACTTTTTTTTTTATTGTTTTTTATTCTGTGGAGTACTCCTACTATTTCATTCCTATGAAACAATGAAAACTTATCCAACTCTTCAGAGTAATTAGGGCTCTGTTAAATATGAATAAATATGTCGAAGTTAGGCATTATAAATATAGGTAGTTTGATATAGATTTGTTTTGTAAGTAATTATTTTAAAGATTTATACATCAATTGTTTCCTCGATAATGGATTTGGATCGTGAATATTGAAAGCCCATTTAACAATAGCCCACATCTCAAGCGCACTCATTGTATAATCCACGTGAACAAGGGGCTTAAGCTATTAAATCTATTTTTCTTTTATAAAATAAAGTTTTAAATTTAACTTATTCATATTTTTTTAATTATACAAAATCTTCTATTATTAAATATCTCACTTTAAAAAATACTATATTTTTCAATAAAATTTAAAAAACGTAGACTTCTCAATTTCATTATTGTTTTGTTACTCCTTATAAAAGATTTCTGTGGAAATTGCCAATTAATACGCGTTCCAAAAAGTGAATAAAGGGGTAAGTTTTCGGTTCATCTCTGCTTATCTTCTTCTCATTCTTGATCTTGATCGCCATAGTCCAAGTTTACATTTTTAGCTATGGGCATGATTTTGTTTATGGGGTTGGTCTAGATCTAAATTTTAGTTAGGGGTTACTACCTCCCTCCACGATTTAAAGAATCATTTTGTCATTACAGATGTCCACGATTAAAGACTTTTTACTTTATTCCACATTTGGTATGCGGTTCATACATTCAACTAACTCTTTTTCACTACAATCCATTGTAAAATTAAAATTAAAAATGAGACTCATATTCCACAAACTCTTTTCTTTTACAAAGTCAAATAATTTCTTAAAGTTCGTGCCGAGTCAAAATGACTTTTTAAACAGTACAAGGGTAAGTTGTCAATCCCTGAGCTATGGATTGTGAGAGACAAAATCAGTTGACTGATTGCATTGCATTGAATATCATTAGGTCAATGTAAGTCTACATCAGTATTTTCATCTTATCTTACTGATAAAGGATAAAGTTTATAATAAAATATCTGAGAAGAAAATTCTTCACAAAGTTCACCACAATATAACTAACCCCACCAGCCAAGAACACAGCAATACACACAAAACCAAACACAGAGAGAAAGAGGGTATTCATGGAAGTATTATACAGCATAGTTGTGCTATTCAGTGCTGTTTTCATCTCATATAACGCGTGGAAATTCTTGAAGCGGGCTTGGTTTGAGCCGAGAAAGGTCGAACAACGCCTGAGGCAGCAAGGTTTCAGTGGAAACAGCTACAGATTTATGGTTGGCGACTCCAAAGAAATGGCTGCCATGACTAAAGAAGCTCTCTCCAAGCCTATCCCTTTCTCCAACGATATCGCGCCTCGGGTCATCCCCTTCATCCATCACTCCCTTGTCAAATACGGTATATCAACTTTCCAGTTTCAGCTTTGGTTTGTTTTCACTTTTCAGCTTTCTTGGAAGATGTTTAATTAGGTTGTTACGAACTCATGGTTCAAGTCGGTTGTGTAAGGCTACTGGTGTGGGGTTTATAGACCAGATGATCTTTTTTTTTCCTAATTGACTAGCTTTTTTAGATAAGTTCTTTTCTTTGGTGGTCTGATCAACGAGTATGTTGGTCCTAAAACGGATGGTTGAGTTTATAAATCAAATGAGTTCTATCTCCCGATTTATATATTGAATGAATACTCATTTTCGTAATAGACTAGTGTTCGTTCTTTATAAATTAAATGAGTTCTCTTTCATGATAGGCTAAATATATTTGATAATCGATGGATGAGTTCTCATGTTTGGTTTGTATTTTAACGACTGATTGTTGGATTTTTGGTGGTAAAATTATAGGGGAAAATTGCTTCATGTGGTTTGGCTCAAATCCTGCAATAGTCATCTCCGATCACCAAATGATAAAAGAGATTATGTCGAAGAATTATGTTTTCCTGAAGACTTCTAGTCCGCTAGAGAAGCTTCTAACACGAGGCCTTGCAACGTACGAAGCAGACAAATGGGCTAAGCACAGAAGGCTGCTAAATCCTGCTTTTCATCTTGAAAAACTGAAGGTGTTTATCAGAGGGTAATAACCTAACTGAATCATACTAATATTCATTGAATGGTTCTTTCCTCGTTGCAGCTGATGCTTCCCTCGATGTACTTGAGCTGCGGTGACATGTTGAGCAAATTGGACAAGATGGTACCGAGTGATGGAGGATGCGAAGTGGATGTGTGGACTCATCTTCAAGCTCTAACGAGTGATGTGATCTCGCGCACTGCGTTTGGGAGCAGCTACGAAGAAGGGAGGAAGATATTTGAGCTTCAGAAAGAGCAGGGCACGCTCTTGCTGAAGGCGGCTCAAATGCTTTACTTCCCTGGTTGGAGGTACGATGATTTGAGAAGTAGTGTTGGATTAGTTTCACGGGTATTTGCATATAAATTCCAAAACTTTCGTCAAATTCTGGTTTTACATGCCATTCGTTAAAATTTGCGTGTGAAGTGTTGAACTGTTTGTCCTGTTTTTGCAACCAATCAAGATTTTGGCGCTAACAGTGCTTGACTTACTAACATGGCACTATCGAACGTCAACCAAAACGACGTCACATTAAATAAAGCGAAGCGACTTCGTATAATACTAAATTGAATAATTTAATTTGTTGTACTCCCTCTTATTCAACAAATGAAATTATTTAATTTAGCACAATACGACGTTTTATAACTACCTACAACATGACATTGTTCTCGTTTATGCCCTTGGTTGCAAAATCAGAACAAATCAAAGTTATGCAAAGACAGAATTTTGATGAATGTTTAGGAATTTACAGGAAAATAACCTTAGTTTTAATAATGTCTAGTCTAATACTTGTCTGGATTTAACTTGTAGATTTTTGCCAACAAAAACTAACAGAAGGATGGCACAAATTGCCAAGGAAGTTGACTCATTAATTCTAGGCATCATCAATAAAAGAAAGCAATTGGCAGAAGCAGGGGAAATAACAGAGTCCACTGACTTGCTAGGACTAATGTTGGAGTCCAATTTCAATGAAAATGGTGAAAAGATAGAAATGAGCTTGAGAGACTTGATTGATGAATGCAAACTCTTCTACATAGCCGGGCAGGAGTCAACAGCGTCCCTGCTCACGTGGACCATGATCCTGCTGAGCAAGCACCCGGACTGGCAGGCCCGTGCCAGAGACGAGGTCATGCAAGTTCTTGGCACCAACGAGCCGGATTTCCATGAGCTGAACCGGCTGCAGATTGTGACAATGATCTTTCACGAGGTTCTGAGATTGTACCCGGGGGCAGTTTTGCTGAGTCGAACCATCCGTGATGAGACGAGGCTAGGGGATTTAGCCCTGCCCGCGGGCGTGAGCATCTTCCTAGCTACGCTTCCGCTGCAGCATGACTGCGAGATATGGGGCGAGGACGCGAATGAGTTTAATCCGGAGAGGTTTGGCGAAGGCGTCTCCAAGGCGACGAAAGGGAGGCTCGTCTACTTTCCGTTTGGTGGAGGCCCGAGGATATGCATTGGGCAGAACTTTGCTTTGCTAGAAGCTAAAATGGCGCTGGCCCTCATCTTGAAACGGTATTGGTTCGAGCTTTCTCCATCGTATGCACACGCCCCGAATATGGTACTGTCGCTTCATCCTCAGCATGGTGCACCGTTGATCCTGCACCGGATCCTTTAGGCCTTGTTGCGTTATAATGATTATACATATATATCTTTCTACGTTGTGAAAGAGTGTTTTCTGCTATGAAATTTGTCGATATCGACTGTGTCTATTGAAAGAGTGTTTTATATAGGGCGATGTCTGTGATGATCACCGAAGGAAAGGCCCTTGCCCGAAGAATGACTCGTTCCCCGCACTATCATTGTTATAAATATCGCACATAACCGACCACAACAATAAATTAACCAAAACGACACCAAGAATTTAACATGTCCCAAAAAAACCATGAGCGCACAGAAACAACCAAAATATGCACTAGAAAATTTTTCATAAAAAGATACAGAACGAATCAGAATAACAACAATTGGACTTCAAGACCAAAGAACAACACGAAACCTTAGACTTCTATCATGGTATTAGAGCAGGTCACTGACCATAGGCTGAAATTTTAATGACCCACCGGTACAACACTGACCCTGACCCTGACCCTGTACATGTCTTTAAATTTGGGTCATATTATTGGAGAGACCCTGTTCCATTATGTCACATGATTGTACATACAGCAGACGAAATATTCGAAAGGGTCCATGCCATTTCCAGTGCCCTCATCTGAGCCTTCCAATTCTGGAAATTAATGCAAAAAACAGCCCATTGGAAACAAGAGGCATTCTCTTAATCTTCCAAAGTATCAACACAATATACTATACCAATTTATCCCTAGTCAATGTAAGAAAATAATGTACAGAAAAATTTGTTCCTTTTTCAGCATCTATTGTTCCTTCTGTAAGTTAAAAAAAATGGTTTCTTTTCAAATCTAACTTTTTCGGTTTAAATTTTTGGCTTGAGAGAAGTATACCATAAATGAAATTTCAACAACTTCAACAAAATCTCTCAGTTTCTTATTTTACTATGTTATTTAAGATTTTTGTGACGTCTCTCTTGTTTCGTTCATGTTGGTTACTTTCTGGGGACTTACCGGACCATTCGCGGAATGAACTTGAGGATCATAGTTTCCGTAGTCACGATGTTCCTCTTGGATCCGTCTCACACACTTCATGTTGAATAATCAGATATTGAACATTGGAGAAGATTGTTTATTCACTGAATTATATTTTGAGGATACAATGTATATTGGTATTTATAGGGCAAGAAATATAAATGCATCTAGGGACTAGACAACTTGGAACTCTTCATTATAAATACTATCTCCCCTTTCCAATAGGTTGGGAATTCCTAATTCTCTTTCCAACATCCTTGAGACACCCAAATTCTATTTCCAACACTCCCCCTCAAGTTAAGTAACGGGATTTCCGATACTTAACTTGCCGAGTGCTACTGAGAAATCTCTTGCACCAACTGCCTTTGTCAAAATATCTGCGAGTTGATCTTTGGATCGAACAAATGGAAATTCAACAATTCCTGCCTCAATTTTTTCTTTGATGAAGTGTCTGTCAACTTCAACGTGTTTTGTTCGATCATGTTGAACTGGATTTTCTGATATACTGATGGCAGCCTTGTTATCGCAGAAGAGCTGACATGTTTTCTGTGGTAACAATGCTAATTCCTCCATTAGTCTTCTTAGCCACAATACTTCTGTCAATCCATTCCTAATTCCTCTGAATTCTGCTTCTGCACTTGAGAGTGCCACAACTTTCTGTTTCTTACTCTTCCAGGTAACCAAGTTTCCGCCAACGAATGTAAAGTAGCCAGAGGTTGATCTTCTATCAACGGGATTCCCTGCCCAGTCTGCATCTGTGTACCCATGGATTTCTAAATGATCATTCTTCTTGAACATTATACCGTGATCAAATGTTCTTTTTAGATACCTCACTATCCTTAGCGCTGCTTCAAGATGTTCATGTTGGGGTTGATGCATGAACTGACTTACTATACTGACTGCGTATGCAATATCAGGTCTAGTATGAGACAAGTAGATTAATTTCCCAACAAGCCTTTGGTACCGCTCTCTGTCTGTTAGTTGAGCACCTTCCTTGATCTGCAAGCCATGGTTGACAATGATGGGTGTTTCTGCTGGCTTACAATCCACCATCCCTATTTCTGCCAATAGGTCAAGAATATATTTTCTCTGGTTAATGAAGATTCCTTTTCTTGATCTTAATACTTCTACTCCAAGAAAGTATTTTAGTGCTCCTAAATCCTTCATCTCAAATTCAGTTGCCAAGTTTTTCTTGAGTTGAGCAATCTCCTCTTCATCATTTCCTGTTATGATCATATCGTCAACATAGATCAGTAGGCAAGTAATCTTATCTCCTTTCCTCTTTAGGAACAATGTGTGATCTGCGTTGCTTTGTTGATAATCATATTTCTTCATAGCCGCACCAAATCTCCCGAACCATGCTCTTGGAGATTGTTTCAGTCCATACAGTGTCTTCTTTAGTCGGCACACTTCTCCCTCTTTGAAGTCTCCTTCGAAACCAGGAGGGCTCTCCATATAGACTTCTTTCTTCAATTCTCCATGTAGAAAGGCATTTGTAACGTCGAATTGATATAAAGGCCAATCTTTGTTTGCTGCAACGGAGAGCAATACTCGAACTGTATCCATCTTGGCTACCGGGGAAAAAGTCTCTGAGTAATCCACGCCATAAGTCTGAGTGTATCCTTTTGCAACCAATCGAGCTTTGTATCTTTCAATGGACCCATCTGGTCTTCGTTTAATTGTGAATACCCATCTACATCCTACTGCACGTTTCCCTTCTGGGAGCAAACATTTTTCCCAAGTGTGGTTCCTTGCCAGTGCTTTCAATTCTATTTGCATTGCTTCTCTCCACTTTTTACTCTTCATGGCTTCTTCAACTGACTGAGGAATCTCCTCTTCCTCATACAGTGCTTCTTCAAAAGCCTTGGCCATTTTTGTCAAGTTTGCCCTGGCTATATTCCCAACTGAATATCTTGCTTTCCCTCCCCTTTCCGGCGAATATCTTTTGGGTGGGACACCACGATTAATCCGTCGAGGTAGAACATATTGTCCAGTATCTCCATCTACTGGGTAGCATTCAGGAGAATTATCAGTAATAACAGGAATTTCAATTGCAGTATTGTTTACCTCAGGTATCGGAGGGGTTATCGGTGGGTCACTGCGCTCCACGGGTTGTATATTGTTCAAGACTTGCTCGGGGGCAATATTAGCCGGCTCAGTTGGATTCTCAGTAGGATCCGCTGTGTATGGCATAGGTGACCAACTTAGGAAGTCAATCATATTCTCCTCCCCCTGACTCGTAAGTTGGGAACCATAAAAGAACTCACTTTCCAAAAATTGACAGTTCATTGTGGTAATGATCTGTCGACTGTTAGGGTCGTAACATCGATATCCTTTCTGGTTTATACCATATCCCACAAACACACATTTAAGGGCACAAGGAGAGAGTTTGGTACGGTCATTTTTGGGAATATGTACAAATACTGAACATCCAAAAACACGGGGTTTTAGAGATAAAGTAGATGGGACTGTGGCTAAGGAAGATAAGGCTTGGAGAGGAGATTTCATGCTTAGGGTGCGAGTAGGAAGGCGATTGAGAAGGTAAATGGAAGTAGCAACAGCTTCTAACCAGAAATATTTTGGTACCTTTGAATCAAGAAGGAGAGCTCTAGTCATTTCAAGGACAACCCTATTTTTTCGCTCGGCTACCCCATTTTGTTCAGGTGTATAGGCACAAGATGTTTGATGTAATAACCCTTTTTCGGCACAAAAAACTTTCATTTTTGAGTTCACGAATTCCCCACCATTATCGGACCTAAGAATTTGGATCTTAGTTTGGAACTGGGTAAGAATCATAGAGTAAAAATCGACAAACTTAGAAAAGACATCGGATTTATTTTTTAAAAAATAGACCCATGTCATTCTAGTGCAATCATCAATGAATAGGACAAAATAACGGAACCCATGTCCCCCAACAATAGGAGACGGACCCCACACATCAGAATGTATTAAAGAAAACACAGAATCAGCTCTAGTATCAGAAGAAGGAAAAGATTGTCTATGACTCTTAGCCAAAACACAAGTCTCGCAATTAAAAGCCGAAGTCGAAACAAGACCAGGAAATAAAACTTTCAAATAACCTAGAGATGGATGTCCGAACCGCCTATGCCACAACATGGGGTCCTGTTCTGAAGTTCCTTGAGCTAACATCACTTTGCACGATTGAGCAATCTCATCCACATAGTACAACCCGTGGTTCTCAGTGCCACGCCCAATAATTGCTCCCGTCCGAATACCCTGTAAAACACAAAATGTAGGATGCATCAAAAGGGTGCAATCAAGTTCCTTTGTTACTTGGCTGACAGACATCAATTTTTGGCACAGAGATGGAACATAAAGACAATTGGACAGAGTTAAAGATGGAGAAATTCGAATAGTGCCAGCGCCCTCCACCCGAGCTAGTTCTCCGCTGGCAGTTTCAACATATTTTCGCCGTGACGTTGTTAAGCTACATAAATCTGCCAAGTCATACGTCATAGTATCAGTAGCACCGCAATCAAAAATCCATCTTTTATCTTTCTTACCCCCAGTAGACTGTACATTACACAATCGAGCTATAGAAGAATCATCCATGGTAGACCAATTTTTATGTCCTAAAACAGGATTTAAAAAACATTGGTTGGCAGGTTCGGATTTATTTGGATTTTGGGGTTCAGTTTGGTAAGTATTGACTGAATGGGGCATTTTTTCGAATTTTCCGGAACTTGGGGGGGTTCTGGGTAAAGTATGGGGGGGATTTTGTAATAAAGGGGACAAATGAGGGTTTGGGATTAAAATCCCAAACCCAATACCTTCACTTGCGTTCCCACACCGCGCTCTTGCTATCTCCGCCGTCGCCCCCGCATCGCCATCGCCATCGCCTTCGACCGTTGCCCACCACCCACCTCCGATTGGCTCTTCAATCGTCATTCTGGGGTCGTTGCCGGCGTAGGTAGCCTTTTGGCTGCCCGCCGTGGCGACGGCTCCAGTACTTTCCTCCCGCCGGTAACCGTGTAGCTGTGGTGGCTGCTGATTCCGGGCGTGTGGTGGGGCTGGTGGTCTGTTCTGAGTAGGTGGTGGTGGCTGACAGAATCGAGCTCCAAGGCCGGCCCCAATTCTTGCTTCCCCTGATTCGACGGTCGGTGTAACCGACGGCTTCCAAACCGCGGTACGCCTTTCTTGTTTGACGATGCCAAAAGCTTCGTCAGCTGTTGTATCATCCCCAAACTTGAGGATTTCTCTCTGGAGGCTGTCGTATTTGTTGTTGAGGAGTTTGAATCCTATTGAAACTGATTCAATTGATTTGGCCATTTGAATTGGATATCACTTGATTTTGGTTAGCAGGTTTGAGATTGGAAAAAAAAGGAACCGTATATTGCTAGATCTTGGCCGGAGGGCTGGAAAGGTACTGAACGATGATGAAGAAAAATTCTGAGTTCGAGCTTTCTGATTTTGGATTGAAAAAAAAAAAAAATTAGGATCGAAACATTGCTCGTGATACCATGTTGAATAATCAGATATTGAACATTGGAGAAGATTGTTTATTCACTGAATTATATTTTGAGGATACAATGTATATTGGTATTTATAGGGCAAGAAATATAAATGCATCTAGGGACTAGACAACTTGGAACTCTTCATTATAAATACTATCTCCCCTTTCCAATAGGTTGGGAATTCCTAATTCTCTTTCCAACATCCTTGAGACACCCAAATTCTATTTCCAACACTTCACAAGCGATTCGTTAGCATCATTAACTTGAATCAGTTCAAGTGTTGGCATGTCTCCGATGTCATTTGGAATCTTGCTCAACCGAGAACAATCGAAGAGAATTAACCTCTTGAGTCTTGGGAAATGGCTCCCTTCAGTAACCCACTTCTTCAAATTAGATTTAGCAATCTCCAAAAACTCCAAACTAGGAAACTGGTCTTCCTTGGTTTTCCAGGTACCACCTTTGCATGCTAGATTTCTCAATTTAAGCACTTGAAGATTAGGCAGACAGCCAACATTGTCCATATATTTCCAAGGAAATCGCCATCCGCTCAAGGTTAGCTTTCTCAGCGTCTCCGGGAAAACAGGTCGAACCTTAAACGGAATAACATAATCACCCTCCAAAACTAGCTTCAACTTTTCAAGTTGATGCAGAAAGACAAGATTGCGGAGCTGGTTGTCTTTCTGGATTTTGCCTCCAAAATAAGTGATTCTCAGCTTTTTCACATTGGGAAGCATTTGTGTCATCTTTTCAGTACATAAGAACCTTCCTGCTACTGAGAGAGTCAGCAGGGTTTCTAGAGGAGAATCCACTACTCTTGGAACAGGCAAAAAATTGTAGAAGGAAACAAGATGAGTTAATTGTGGCATCATCCAAATCTCTGATGGTAAAGACAGCACATCCCTTGAGCGCCGCCTTGATCTGAACCTTGGACAAACGATCAATGTCCGAAGATTCTCAAGCCTAGAAGTGGCTGCCGGAATCTCACTTGGGCACGCGAAAGCAAGGTACCTTAAATGAAACAGGTCAAATACTTGAGCAGGCAAAGGGTGCTCATTGTCATCCACCACATCCAACACCCTTAGCAATTTGAACCCCGGTAGAGCGCCTAACGAACTTTCACTAGGTCGGAAGCATACAACGGAACGAAGAGTTGAGCCATGATTTCTTGCAACGAGCACCAGATCAGGGTGAGCAATACTCAGACGGTGCTGAATATTTTCCTCCTCGCCTCTTCTCCTACATACCATCCGTACCAAATCGTGGACGCTGCAACTTTTGATTTTGCCATCAGACTTCCTCCTTGTCACCAAAGCTAGACTTTTCTTGACAAGATCTTCCAAACACTCTATGGCCTCCTCTTCTAGTTCGACAAATCCTTCAGCAATCCATAGCTTGACGAGCTTCGAGGCACGAATCTCATGATCTTCTGGGAAGGCTACCATGTATTGGAAGCATGGCCTCAAATGATGAGGCAAGTTGGTATAACTTAAAGATATTATCTCATCCAACTCCCTAGCTGAGTCTACCTTCTTCTCAACTTCTTTCTATGAGAATCCAGTCTTCAACACCGTGGACAACATGCCTGAAAGATGTATGAACTAGATTAGGATATAAGGCTTTAATTAATAAGAATGAACTTAAATTAATTAAAACAGATAAAAGAATACAAGCCTATGGGTCCATAGTGCAATTATTATATACTGCCTTCGTCCTAAAATTACACTAAAGTCCACAATGTGGATATCTAGATTTTACCGTTGGATACAAATTACTCTAAAGTCCAAAGTTGGTCATCAACATTTGTCTACATTTGTATGAAAAAAAAAATGTTTGGTCCTACTATTCAACAATTTTGTCAAAAGTTAACAGTCAACAACATTTTGACTAGATTAGTAATTTAATTGCATTCCAAATTAAAAAATAACATAAGAAGAAAGTCCTTTTTTATTTTCTCCTTAGTATTTTTGCTTTTTTTTATATATTTCTTTAACTTTTATAATTAGAATAATACTCCATATCTCAGTAATCTAGTCAAAATATGTTTATTGTCAATTTTTTCACAAGAACCGTTAGATATGTACCAAAATATATTGTTTAAACTAGAAGTTTTCACTTAGACCAAAAGTTTTTTCAAACTAAGTGAAATGATCCATTTTGAGCTTTAGTCAACAAATTATGTAACAAGGAAATTCTATCTCGTAACTGTTTTGATAATATGCTCAACTCGCAACATATATATTACTCCTACGTCCCAACTAAATTGAGTCAAAACTTTTGAGTACGGAAATTAAAAGATTTGTATTCAGAAGTAGGAGAGATGAATAAAGTATACCTTCCCATAAAAATATGGGTGGATATGTGGCACGGAAATTAAGACAAAATTGTAAAGTAAAAGAGAGAATGAGAAGAGTAGTTAAAAAAGTGTTGGTGGATAGTGGGATCTATATTATTATTATTATTATTATTATTTATTATTATTATTGTTGTTGTTGTTGTTGTTTTGATACTGATATAAATTGTAAATAACTTGATGTATAGGGATAATATATTGGAATAACTTTTCCTAAATGGATGACCATATTTTTATGGGGCGGATGAAAATGGAAAGTGCACATATTTTTACGTAGATGATGGAGTATAAAAGATAAAGAGAGTAAAATAAGAGTGACGTAATATTTTATTTTTTATCACAAAATGAGAAATGAAAACTCAATTGGGATAGCCTAAAATGAAATACGAATCAACTTTGTTGGGATGGATGGAGCACTTATAAAAATCTAAACTTCCTTTTCCTGACGTCATTTACTGATACAGTGCAAAAATAATAGACAGAAAACAAATCTATTGAATAAATTACGAAATACCTGCAACTAGCACAACTGCAAGTGGCAATCCACCGCACCTTCTTGAGATCTTCATTCCAATGTGCACCAAATAAGATGGACAATCACTACTGGGAAACACTTTCTTCTTGAGCAGATCCCAGCTTTCGTCCCAGCCCATGAAACGCATGCGACGAACGTCGCTGGAAGAGCCGGCATAAGTAGCCACATCCACTAACCTTGTGGTTATAACGACTCGGCTCCCGTTTCCGTCATCCGGAAGACAAATGCTAGCATCATCCCAAGCACCATGGCTCCATAAATCATCCAACACGATGAGGTACTTCCTGCCCTTCAAGAATTTGTGAACCTTTTCCTGCCCAGAGCTCTCAATTTCCACTTGTTTAAAGCAAGCTAGGAGGGCGGTATAAATACTCTGGGGCTTGTAATCTTGTGATACAGTCACCCAAGCCCTAACCATGAAAGCATCCGTGGTCAACGGATGGTGATAAACATTCTTGGCCAGTGTGGTCTTCCCGATTCCTCCCTCCGGTGAGCCTATCGGCGATTTTGATCAGGTCCTGGTTAAGGCCGACGACATCGGGGATGGCCATCGTTAATTTGAGGGAGAGAAGAAGAACTGATGTTGGTTTAGGGAGAACCGTTGACCAGTGACAAAGAAGAAGTGATGATTGGAGATTGTGATACTGGCCTTTACCTGTGCTGAAGAGATCATTTCGATGCATTGTTTTTGAAAAATCGAATCCTTGAAATGTTCAAATCAGTCCAGACTTTGATTTGGCCAGAGTAATAAAATTATAAAAACATTAAAATAAAAGATAGAAATGAGCTTGAGAGATTTGATTGATGAGTGCAAACTCTTCTACATAGCCGGGCAGGAGTCCACAGCGTCCCTGCTCACGTGGACCATGATCCAGCTGAGCAAGCACCCGGACTGGCAGGCCCGTGCCAGAGACAAGGTCATGCAAGTTCTTGGCACGAACGAACCGGATTTCCAAGAGCTGAACCGGCTGCAGATTGTGACAATGATCTTTCACGAGGTTCTGAGATTGTACCCGGGGGCAGTTTTGCTGAGTCGAACCATCCGTGATGAGACCAGGCTAGGGGATTTAGCCCTGCCCGCGGGCGTGAGCATCTTCCTAGCCACGCTTCCGCTGCAGCATGACTGCGAGATATGGGGCAAGGATGCAAATGAGTTTAATCCGGAGAGGTTTGGCAAAGGCATCTCCAAGGCGACGAAAGGGAGGCTCGTCTACTTTCCGTTTGGTGGAGGCCCGAGGATATGCATCGGGCAGAACTTTGCTTTGCTAGAAGCGAAAATGGCGCTGGCCCTCGTATTGAAACGGTATTGGTTCGAGCTTTCTCCATCGTATGCACATGCCCCGAGTATGGTATTGTCGCTTCATCCTCAGCATGGTGCGCCGTTGATCCTGCACCGGATCCATAGGCCTTGTTACGTTATAATGATTATACATATATACACATATATATCTCTCTGTGTTGTTGAAAGAGTGTTTTCTGCTATGAAATTTGTCGATATCGACTGCGTCTGTTAAAAGAGTAATTTATGTCATGAACAATTAGGTGGCATATAATGAAAGTTCCATCTTCGCTACTGTTTCTAAACAAAGAATTTTGAAACATTTTCAAGATATTAATACTCGTAGAAGTCAATTGTGGTCGTCAACAGACGCTAGTGCTACTTGAATTTTAGTATGTTGTTTATTTTACCATAAGTCCATAAGAATATATTGGAGTATAACATTTAATTTTTTTTCTTTATCATTTCATTCCGCCTATTTTCCAGTTCTGGATCCGCCACTGATTGATACTAACTGTAAAACATATCTAGATACGGCGCAGAGTCAAGTGCAGGCCGTGCTGAGGCTGCAAAGTGAAGATGAGCCGAGGGGCGTGCGTGTACGAGGACGACAGCTCGATGGTGAACCGCTGCAAGATCATCGACAGCACCGCCTTCGCCTCCACCATCGCGAAGTTCTGCCCGAGGCATATCCTCGGCCCCCAGCCAAAGGGGCAGAACAAGCCGCCCTTCGTCGCCTTTGCCACCCCATCGCTAAACCTCTCCGGGTTGAACTCCATCGCGTCATCCCCCCAAAACTCGCGGCTGTGATGCAACCACATCACCGGAATGTTAACACCAATATCCTTAGGCAGAGTGTATTTCCCCAGCTTGATCTCCTCGGTAACGTGCCGGAGCAGGGCCACCACGGGCGGGTAAAACCGCAACACCTCGAATAGTATCATCGACACCGTCTTGAGCTGGCTCAATCCCTCATAGTTTGGCTTCTCTTTGCCAAAGACATGATAAATCTCGTCTCTGGCTCTCTTCTGCCATTCTTGATGCTTGCTCAGCAGAACGAATGTCCACGAAAGCAACGTCGAGGTGGTCTCCTGCCCCGCGAAGTAGAAGACTTTGCATTCTTCGATGATCTCATCGATGGTCATTCCGAAGCTCTTGTTGCCGTGCTGTTCGATTTCTTGAAAGTTGGACTCCAAGAGCATCCCAAGCAAGTCCGGGTTGATGGCTTCTCCGGCTTTGATGGCGTTCATCCTCTTGTCGATGAGGGTACGGACGATGGGACGGACCTGGCTTTCGATCTCCTTCATTCTGTTGTTCCTTTTGGTTGGAAGAAACCTACACACACAATAAAAGGAGTTAGAAAAAATGAAAGAATGTTTAATCGAAACGTAAGTTAAGTGAATACAGAATAAAGTAGATAAATGAAGACGGAATAAAACACTGTGTTTGTTCAAAGTCCTTTTTTTCATGAATTTTAAGAAATGCAAATTGAAAAGTTTAGTACACTTTTATATAAGCGAAATAAGTTAGTCAACATGAGGCTGACTTGCTATCTATAGAAAAGTGAAATGACGACAGACTTATCAAAATGGCAAAATGAGACTTCTATCGTCAAAAAGTTGATTTTCGCTAAAAGGGAAAGGACACATTTAGTCTGGAATGTCTCAAAAAGGAATACGCTTTAACTAAGGACAGAGGGAGTATCTATTACCGTGATCCTGGGAAATATATTGTACGCAGGCAGGCTAGAACATGGTCGGCTTGTTCCTTTTGTAACTCGAAGATTTTCCGACCTTCTTCGTAGCTGCTGCCGAATGCAGTTCTTGAAATGGCGTCGCTGGTTATATTTTCGAGATATGGCCAGAAATCGAGGTCGCACACTCCTTCCGGCGACATTTTGTTCTCGATTTCGGACAGAACGTCCTCGCAGCTCAGGTTGAAGGCAGGCACCATCAGCTGCTCAAGAAAAGGAAAGCCTTTCACACCACTAAATCATATACTCTCACTTTACATTTTTTATGGTTTAAAGCCATTATTATGGGATAATTTAAAATAAATTTTGTAGTACCATGTTAACTATATGCAGGGACATAGCAATTTTAAATTTTCATAAGATGTTATAGTAAGTTTAATAATATTTTTATTTTTATTTATTTAGCTAAATTTTGGAATTTGTAGCTTTAATTCTATAACCAATTCATATCTCTTTCTTTGCTAATTCTATTTGTTTTATAGTAAAGAAAGATAAAGATATAGATTTTGGTTATTGTTAAACTTCATTATAAGTTGAGTTTAATTATGTTTTGATATCAAAATAGTAAATATTATAGGCTAATTCTATAAACCTTTGCATATAGTTATGATCAAAGATTAATATGTACTTTTATACTCCCTCCGTCCTATTGAAGATGATCCACTTTCCTTTTTAGTTTGTCCCAACTAAGATGACATATTACTTAAAATTGAAACACCTGTATCTCTACTTTATTCCCTCTCTCTTACTTTACTCTCTCCTCTCAACACACAAAATAAATTTGCATAAAAATCCCGTGCCGCCCAAAAAAGGGGTCATCTTCCTTGAGACGGAGGGAGTATGTAACAAAAATAGTAATAATGTATGTGTAAAACACCTTTAATTTCTCAATGTGGAAAGCCGGATTGATGATTTTCCTATGCTTAGCCCATTTTTCCTTCTCCAGTGTCACCACCCCCGGCGCGAACAAGCTGGTGAGCGGATTTGGTGTCGTCGGCTTAGAGAACACATTGTGCTTCTGCGTCACCTCCTTTATTAGGGCGATGTCCGTTATGATCACCGAAGGCTTTGGCCCTTGCCAGAAGAATGACTCATTCCCTGCACTATTATTGTTATAAATAGCGCACATAAACGATCACAACGATAATCAACCGAAACGACACCAAGAATTTAACATGGCCAAAAAAAACCACGGGCACACAAAAACGACCAAAATATGCACTAGAAAATTATTCATAAAAAAGTTACGGAACGAATCAGAATAACAACAATGACTTAACACTAATTCTGGCGACTCCAAGGCCCAAAATAACCACACCAAACGGGCTCCAAGGCCCTTAACGAGGGGATAAGGATCACAAATGTACAAAGATTGTCACAAGACTCTTTCCCTGCACTATAGTTTTTATGAAGAGTAAATGTCAATTTTGGTCCTAAATATATGACCAAAATATGAATTTGGTCCAAAACATTCACTTTTTGAAAAACAGGTCCATAACAAATGAAAATGTCGACACAGTAGTCATTTTTTTATGGTTACGTCAAAAAAACTAACGGTCAACACTAAATGCAAAGTGGCATGACCGTTAGTTTTGGACCACTCCGACAAGGATTTATTTGTTATGGATCTATTTTTCAAAAAGTGAATGTTTTGGACCAAATTCGTATTTTGGTCATATATTTAGGACCAAAATTGTCCTTTACTCTTTTATAAATAGCGCACACAAACGACCACACAATAAATTAACCAAACGACACCAAGACTTTAACATGACCAAAAAAAACATGGGCGCACAAAAACAACCAAAATATGCACTAGATAATTTTTCATAAAAAAAAAGTTACGGAACGAATCAGAATAACAACAATGACTTAACCCTAATTCTAGCGACTTCAAGGCCAAAGAACAGCACGAAACGTGCTCCAATTTCCTTAACGAGGGGGATAAGGATCACAAATTAACGAAGATCATCACAAGATTCATATACATTCAAGATTAATTTCTTCAACACATACCATGCTTTTTCATTGTGTTGAAGGCAAAAGTCATGGCTCTTGGCTTTATATCATCATCCAAACTGAGGGGTTTGGACATAAGTTGTTGAAGGGCTTGTCCATACTCTTTCAAGTCTCCATAGGGAAATCTGTAAGGGTTTCCTTTGAAACCTTGGCTTCTCAGGAGTTTTTCTAGACGTTTCGGCTTGAAATACATCGAGTTTAGTATCTTCCATGTGTGTGCTGAGACAATCAAGATGACACAAGCTATGAGTATTTGGAAATGGACTTCCATTTTTGCTTCTTTGGGTGGCATTTCATGGCTATATAGATAGAGAGAGGTAGTGTGTGTTGGGACTTGTTTTTCACCAATCACTATTGTTTAGGGACATGTTTTCTGATTAAGTGTCTAGTTTACCATGTGTTTAGGATAGTAGATGAGATTAAGTGGGCTGTTTATTCTCTAATTACAGTTACTTTTGTGTGGCTATTTACTTGCCACTTCAGTTTGAAGGGGGATTAGTTTATATGATTAAAAAAAATGTGAATTAATAAAAAATGTAATGTGATTGTTTACAATTTTTCCCATTATAGTTTGGTCAACTCAATCATAATTGATTTTTACCATGTTTTGTGAAAAATTAATGCTGGTTAGTCAATCTTAGCATATTCTCCTCCAATTCAATTTTAATTTGTTCTTACCCAAACAAAATTTTAGTAATTAGTTATAAGTCTCATAATCCAGAAAGATTCAATTAATTGATAATGGTGGTGGTGGTGGGACTTTGATGATTCATATCTATACACAAACAAAATTTGTAATTATAGTTTACAAAATCTATGCATATCTAAACATAAACAAAATTGATAAAAAAAATTGTGAATTAATAAAAAATGGAATTTGATTGTTTACAATTTTTCCCATTATAGTTTGGTCAACTCAATCATAATTGAATATTACCATTTTTTGTGAAAAATTAATGCTGGCTAATCAATCTTAGCATATTCTCCTCCAATTCAATTTTTGTTCTTACCCAAACAAAATTTTAGTAATTAGTTATAAGTCTCATAATCCAGAAAGATTCAGTGATTGATAATGGTGGTGGTGGTGGGACTTTTTTTTTATTTTTTTAAACCAGGTGTATCGAACTTGTCTTTTGGCAGAATCCGACTAATCCTGCTCGATCGGATTTGCGGATTAAGGCCGAAAGTATCCCAGTATATGGCGGGGTTTGAACCAGTGATGATTCTTATCTATACATAAACAAAATTTTGTAATTAACTCCAATATATGTTTCTCAAGACTTTGGGCCTTTAGTATTCTGATTTTACAGCTATGAAGTATTATTGTCTCGTGGACCAATAGATTTTTGGGCCTTTTAATTCAAATCCGTTTATTCTAAAAGGAGATTCAGTGTCCCATTATTGATTTTCTATTCATGACGTCTTATCATTTATTTAACTATTTTAATAATACCCCCTCCGTCCCAATTTTGGAGTCACATTTTGTCACAAAAATTCGTCCCAGTTTTAGAGTCACATTTAGAAATTTTCATATTTGGTCATACAATTTTATATCAAAATTATATCAAAATGTCATTATCTATATAAAATAAAATAAAACAAAACAAAAATAAAAAACCAAAAAGTCAAAAAAGGACCCACCTTCAACCAACTCACTTCATTTATTACACACTCCACCATTTCACTTCATTAATTACACACTCCACTAATTTCTTAAAACTCGTGTCATAACTAAATGTGACTCCAAATGTGAGACAGAGGGAGTATACTATAGTATAATAAATTGTAAATAGTTTTATTTTAAAAATAATTTTTTTAATAATTATATATCCCACTTTCGAATTTATCCATCCTAGTAATTCATTTTTATCTAATAAAAGTGACATTAAAATCCGAAAAACATTAATACATACCCTAGATACAAATGATTCGATCTAAGCATATATATAAAATTTAAATTAAACAAAACATTATATGTGAAATAATGAAAGACGAAAAATGTGGACATTGAATCTAAAGTTGTCAATGTGGACTATTGACTCTAAAGTCTTCAAGAAAGAAGATATAATACTCTAGTCTAGAGTATCCAACTTAAGGTATGCACGATTTGGCTTAGAGAGAGAGAAAAAAAAAAAAAAAAAAAAAAAAAAAAAAAAAAAAAAAGAAGAAAAGGAGAGAGAGATGTTTTTTAGGTTTATATCTACTTTCCCCACCAAACTTCACACACATATATAGCTTTAGGAAGGGTATGAATATTGATCAATTTTGATTTCTCTTCTACTAAGTAGTGATCAATTTTTATTTCTCTTCCAACAAATAATGATCTTGCATATCATCTTGAATTTCTCTTTGTATGAGATGATTTTCCCACCAAAATGTGTAGTTTCTATGCATTTTTAATAAATTTGGTGAGCATAGTGTTTTCCATTATTCAAATTAAGGCATTGACGACTTTTCCTGGTCTTTAATTCAAAAGGAACCTTCCAAATTCGAATTAAGAGGATAAAATAACTACAAAAAGGCAGTTGCAATAACAGAATTAAGCAGATAATCTTCCTCCATAAGCAAAATCATTCAAATATGGAACTAGTATTATCCATAATTGCTGCTATTTCTATTGCTATTGTGGTGAAATTACTAAACTGGGCATACCTGCGGCCGAAGCGGCTGGAGAGAGCCCTGAGGAAGCAGGGGCTAAATGGTAATTCATACAGACCGGTGACCGGCGACTTGAGAGATATCATGAAGGCCACGGAAGAAGCAAAGTTGAAGCCTATCAATCTCGATGATGATATCAAGCCAAGAGTTGTCCCCTTTTTCGTCAACACATTCTCCAAATTTGGTATGTTTTTTATCAAGTGATTCGAGATTTTTGATTTAAACTATATTCGATGATGATTAATGCTTCAGAATTGAAGTTAGAGGTGATATTAAATCCAATTGGTGATAAACGGAGCAGTCATGAGACTTATATTGTGGTTTCAGTTCTCTCGCGATGATTGCTTCATATTTGAAGTTAGATGTGATACATAGAAATTTAATAGTTCTTGGTAATATGTCGAATGGTCAACTATAGTTTTATTTTAGAGGGATGGGAATCAAATTGCACCAAATTTGAAATTCAAATATTTTGTTGGATTCGTTATTTTTCAAATAGTTTGATACTTCCTTCGTCTCATAAAAATAGTGTTTTTTTTTTCTGTTTTGGCATGTCACATAAAATTAGGTCCCTTTTATTTTTGATATACTTTTCTCTCTTATGAGGTGGCCCCATTATGCACTAATAAAACTCCAAACACGTTTTTTTTCTATATATCTCTTATTTTTTAAAACTCGATTTACCAATTTCACAATAAAATGTATCGTCCCTAAAGTTTCTATTTCTATGGGACGAATGGAATACTATTTTGAATAGTCATTGGAAGATAAGAATTTGGGAGAGGGATAGATATTTAGTTGTATTTTATGATGATTAAATTGGTTCTCTAATGTAGAACTTGAATGTACAATAACAAAATACCAATTTGAAGGAAATGATGCATTTTATTGGCTTGGCCCAAACCCTACACTCATGGTAACGAACCCGGAGCTAGCTAGGGAGGTTCTAACCAAAACCGAGTCATTCCCAAAGCCGCAGAGCGCAAATCCGCTGCCTAAGCAGCTTGTGCAAGGAGTCGTCAGCTACGAGGGAGAGAAATGGGCCAAACACAGAAAGATCATCAACCCTGCTTTCCATCACAACAAACTCAAGGTATTTTACCGTCTTCAAATTAATTTATCCAAATTTTATGTAAATTGTTATGCAAAGCCGCTATCAATGATCTGGATCACTAAAAAATGTATTCTCGAATAAACAGTAGGAGACATAGCTCTTACAATTTTTTTTTCTGCGTTCGCCCCTGAATAAATGTCGGTACTAATTTACCACCGTGTATATATTCTCGGATGCAGCTAATGATACCTGCCTTCGTTTTGAGCTGCGAAGAAGTTTTGAGTGAATGGGAAAAGAGTGTTTCAACAGAGGTGGACATGTGGTCTTGTTTGCAGAACATAACTGCCGATGCAATATCAAGAACTGCATTCGGCAGCAGCTACCGACAAGGTAGGAAAATCTTCGAGATGCAGAAGGAGCAGGCCGACTACGCCATGAAGGCCATGCGATCACTATACATTCCGGGATGGAGGTAAATCCCATCTTACTAAATAGTCAAGAAAGGAAACTATAGTGTTCAAGTCCTTTTAACTTGCATGGCTTTGATTTGCAATGTTCGCGTCTGTTAGGAATTCTTGTCATCATCTGATGAAACGCTAAGAAAAATATGATTTAGATTTTTAACTTAAATTATGTGAACAATTTCCGTTCACCATAATTCAAGCAGAGAAAGCTAGGAAATCTCTACCGAATTTTCGTATTTGATAAAAGAATGATAAATTTCATGTTCTATTAACCACTTCATAAATCATAAGGCTTGAGGCAATAATCTTTTGCATTAGTTATGATGTAATCAATATATAATAAGCTAGTCTACATATCTTTCGTAGACACGTGCCCACAAAAACGAACAAGAGAATGGCCAAAATAGCAAACGAGGTTCGCTCCATAATCGGGGATCTCATCGATACAAGGGTTGAAGCGATGAGAAAAGAGGAAGCCAGGCAAGAGGACTTGCTTAGCATATTGTTGGAGTCGAATTCGCAAGAAATCAAAGAGCGTGGCAGCAAGAGCTTCGGGATGAGCATGGACGATGTAGTCGAAGAGTGCAAGCTCTTCTACTTAGCAGGGCAGGAGACAACTGCCTCGCTCCTCGTCTGGGCTATGGTTATGCTTAGCAAACATCCGGAATGGCAAACGAAGGCGAGGGACGAGATCTTGCAAGTCTTCGGCCATCAAACGCCACATTCCGATGGTCTTAACCACCTCAAGATTGTGAGCAACTAAACATATTTTTTTAAAAATTTTGTCTAGCCTTTAAATTTATCTAAAGTTTATCCGAATTATTATGCAAAAGTCTCTATTAATGATTTAAATCACTTTAAAATATATTTTCAAATAAAATTTCGAAAACATAGCCCCTACCGATATTTTTTTCTGACGGCTAATTTCATCACAGGTTACCATGATTTTATACGAGGTTTTGAGGCTTTACTCGCCGATACTTGCCCTAAGGCGGGAAGTAGGCAAGGAGACCAAGCTGGGAGAGAGGACGCTCCCAGCTGGGGTCCTTCTCACGGTGCCAGTGATCTTTCTGCATCACGACCGTGAGGTTTGGGGGGACGACGCGTTGGAGTTCAATCCTGAGAGGTTTAGCGAGGGAGTGGCGAAGGCGCAGAGGAAGAAGCATGGCGTGTTCTTGCCGTTCGGGTGGGGGCCTCGCATCTGCATCGGCCAGAGCTTCGCAATGATGGAGGCTAAAGTGGTGCTGGCTATGATCCTGCGACGCTTCCGCTTCGAGCTCTCGCCGTCGTACACGCACGCTCCCGTCACGGTTGTTACGGTCCAGCCGCAGCATGGTGCTCATCTGCTTCTGCACAAGCTCTAGAAGTTAGAACTATATGGTTGGGGTGTGGGGATGAGGAAATGTTTTAGTTAAGCATTTAATTTGTTTAAGTTTTATTTGATGTTGTGCTTGATTTTTGTGTGCCATAGGTTTGTTAAGTTTTACTCCGTATTTCATGTTATTCTTGATTTTGTGGGCGGGGCAAGTGAAATGAGTAAGTAGAATGTGATCCAATTATTAAATACTCCTATATGAAATGGCTAGTTGACTATAAATTTATATACTACTACTACCTCGAAGTGTTAATAAATGTGTCATATTTTACTAGTTTGGATTTTAAGAAATTATTTAATCACATAAAAAATTTACAAAGTGAATAAAAAAAATTAAGTAAAATATTGATTTTATTATAATATAGTGATTTCAATAAAATATGAGTTAGTGAAATAGAAAGGATCCAATTATTAAAAATAGTAAAAAGTAAATAGAACATTTATTGTTGCAAACAAGGGAAAGAACATTTAATGGAGGGTTGCAAAACAGAAAGGCAAAAGTAAACACAGACATAAAACACTTGTAGTCAAATTTGATTGTAAGAAACCAAAATACTCCCTCCTCTACATGATTACTTGTGTGAGTGTGTCACTTTGACTCAGTCCTGTTCAAGAAATTTAAATGGAAGTTGTTGGAAAAAATTAAAGCAATATGAATCATATTTTTATATACTTCTATTAGTTTTATAAAAAAATATAAATTATAAATTTATGGAATATGAAACTCATTTATTAAATTTTGTAAAATGTAAATGAGACATGTATTCACATACATATTGGAAAATAAATACTTCCTTCATTCTTGCAAAGTGGAGAATCTATTTTCGGTAATAAATATTCACTTTTTCTTCCCTCTCTCGTACTTTACTCACTTTTTCTCCCTATCTCTTTTATTTTATCTACTCTTTCTCCTCATCTCTCTTACTTTACCAATTCTACATTAAAACCTGTGTCGAACAACAATAGATCTATTGTTTGTGGACGAAGGGAGCATTAAATTAGGTGAGCATAACTTGTTATATACTCCCAATTGATGAGTTGACTGACTGACTATTGATGAGTTGACTGACTGACTTTTCCTAGTCTTCCACTTCTAACCCGTTAGGAAACTTCCAAAATCAAAGAGAATAAAAATTACTAAAACAAAGCAGTTGCAAACTTGCAATATTAGAAACAGAGCATCTCTCTCAAATTGATCAAATATGGAACTCGTATTATCATTCATTGCTGTTATTTCCGTTGCTGTCGTGGCGAAATTACTAAACTGGGCTTACCTGCGGCCGAAGCGGCTGGAGAAAGCCCTGAGGAAGCAGGGACTGAATGGTAATTCCTACAGACCGGTGATCGGCGACTTGAGAGATTACATGAAGGCCATGGAAGAAGCCAAGTTGAAGCCCATCAATCTTGATGATGATATCAAGCCAAGAGCTGTTCCCTTTTTCGTCAACACAATCTCCAAATTTGGTATGTTTTTTTTTTTTTCTTTTTAATTGTTCCAATTTTTGTTTAGACTAAATTTGATGTGATGATTGCTTCAATTTGAAGCTAGAGTTGGTAGAAATGTGAGTTTCATCTTAAAATCGATTAGTTATGCTATAGTTTTAGTACTCTTATGGTGATTACTTCAAAATTGAAGTTAGAGGTGATATAAATCTACGAGTTTCCATCTTAAAATTAATTGGTAATAAGTTGAGTTGTCAATGATAATTTAAGTTATAGTTTCAGTTTTCTTTTAATTCAGATAGTATTTGTTTGTTTCATTTGCTAACATCCTTGATAAGAATCCTTTGTGATGAATCTCGGAGGGATTGGATCAGTCCTCTATCAAATTGCAACAAATTTGAATTTCAATTAGTGTTTTGTTTTATCTCAGATAAGTGGTCTACATGTTCTATTGCTCTCATACTATTTTGAAAGGTATATTTTGTAGTATTGTATGTTGATTAAAAAACTACAACTTGTAGGAAATGATGTGTTCTACTGGTTCGGCCCAAACCCTACTCTCATCATAACGAATCCAGAGCAAGCTAGGGAGGTTCTAACCAAATCCGATTCATTCCCAAAGCCGCAGAGCTCGAATCCACTGCCTAAGCTGCTTGTGCAAGGCGTTGTCAGTTACGAGGGAGAGAAATGGGCCAAGCACAGGAAGATCATCAACCCTGCTTTCCATTTAGACAAACTCAAGGTTTTTTTTACCATCTTCAAATTTTATATAAATTGTGATATACAAAATATTTTCTCGAATAAACTTTAGAAGACATAGCTTGTATAAATCTTTTTTTTATGTGTTCGCCCCTGCATTAATGTTTGTACTAATCACCATGTATATATTTTTTCGGGCGCAGCTGATGATACCTGCCTTTGTTTTGAGCTGCGAAGAAGTTGTAAGCGAATGGGGAAAGAGTGTTTCGCTAGAGGTGGACATGTGGCCTTGTTTGCAGAACATAACTGCCGATGCAATATCAAGAACTGCATTCGGCAGCAGTTACCGACAAGGTAGGAGAATCTTCGAGCTGCAGAGGGAGCAGGCCGACTATGCCATGAAGGCCATGCAATCGCTATACATTCCGGGATGGAGGTAAATCCCACCTCACTAAATAGTGGAGTTCAAGTCCTTTTAATTTACATGGTTTATCGTCATAGCGAAAATAAAAATAAAAATATGATCGAGAATCTTTGGTGAAATTATGTTTTGAGTAATAGATTACACAACAGATTACAACACTTGTTGCATAATAAAGTTCCGATGCAGAAACAATTCTCGGTATAACAGTCAATGGTTAATTGAATCATGCATGCTTTTGGTATCGTTGTGTATGCAAACCCGATACAGGAAAAATGCTCGGTATAATAGCCTAATCTAGTCCGCATATCTTTCACAGACACGTGCCCACGAAAACGAACAAGAGAATGGTGGAAATAGCCAAGGAGGTTCGCTCCATAATATGTGATCTCATCGATACGAGGGTTGAAGCGATGGGGAAAGAGGAAGCCAAGCATGAAGACTTGCTTGGCATATTGCTGGAGTCGAATGCGCAAGAGATCAAAGAGCATGGCAGCAAGAGCTTCGGGATAAGCATGGATGATGTAGTCGAAGAGTGCAAGCTCTTCTACTTCGCAGGGCAGGAGACGACTGCCTCGCTCCTTGTCTGGACCATGGTTATGCTGAGCAAACATCCGGAATGGCAGACTAAGGCGAGGGACGAGGTCTTGCAAGTCTTCGGCCATCTAACGCCCCATTTTGATGGTCTCAACCACCTCAAGATCGTGAGTTGTCGTCGTTATAGGCGAAATGATGAGCTTTTCAGGGGCTTAAGCCCCTGAAAAGTTTATTTTTTTAAATAAAATTTAGAAAATATAGCCCCTACCAATATTTTTCTCTGACAGCGCTAATCTCACCGCAGGTTACCATGATTCTATACGAGGTTTTGAGGCTTTACTCTCCGATAGTTGGTCTAAGGCGGCAAGTGGGCAAGGAGACCAAGCTGGGGGAGGCGACGCTCCCGGCCGGGCTCCATCTCACGGTGCCGGTGATCTTTATGCATCACGACCGTGAGGTTTGGGGGGACGACGCGTTGGAATTCAATCCGCAGAGGTTTAGCGAGGGAGTGGCGAAGGCGCAGAGGAAGAAGCAAGGTGTGTTCATGCCGTTCGGGTGGGGGCCTCGCGTCTGCGTTGGCCAGAGCTTCGCGATGATGGAGGCCAAAGTGGTGCTGGCTATGATCCTGCGAGGCTTCCGCTTCGAGCTCTTGCCATCGTATACGCACGCTCCCGTCACGGTTGTTACGGTCCAGCCGCAGCATGGTGCTCATCTGCTTGTGCACAAGCTCTAGAAATTGAGAACTATGGTTGGGGTGTAGGGATGAGGAAATGTTTTATTTAAGGATTTGTTTAAGTTTTATTTGATGTTATGCTTGATTTTGTGGGACAGACAAATGAAATGAATGAATTTCACTTACTAAATGTAATATGGCTAGTTGACTATAAATTTATATATACTACTACTGAATGGAACTGGCAGCGGAAGCGTGTGTTGAATTATCATAATTAATAATTATTAATCGAACAAATAAATCACATAATAATCATATCTATTTAACATGTTATTTACACAAAAGCTATTTGCGTAATTCTCACATGTATCATGCTCATAACTTGAATTAATCATGCTTTAAGAATATTGATACCTAAAACATGCTTTTCTACGGAGCGGAAATAATACCTAATTAATTCTCCAAAGAATTGATGATGGCTAGCGACTTCTCCACGTGACGCTTTGAATACTAGACCACGGATCTTCTCTCAGGTTCCCAAACTATACTCCAATATCAATGTGGCTTGATCTCACCGGAATACTAGGACTTAAATAAAGAAGACAGAAGAAATCTTTTCCAATTTGGAGAGAATTTCGACCTCCTCTTAGTAGAGGGGAACGAAAATTTAGTAGTTAAAATTATTATTTATGTCTCCTTTATTCTCCTATTTATATTAAGTTCTTTTTGGACCCAGACAAGGATCTATAGAAGGTTTTGGATATGGGCTCATCCAATTTACTTTTTACTAATTAAAATTGACTCCCACAATTTAATATAAGCTTTAATTGGAATATTACGAGCAGTCACTACAGAATTAATATTGAACTCTCCCCATCCAAATCCAAAATTATAAATAATCTGGGTTTCCGTTTTAACTTTCATTTCTCGCGCTTAAGATAAAAATATCCATTAATTAGTTAATGTCTGCTATGGACTTAATTAATTAATTTCTTATTAATTCCGAGAGTGGACTTAGCATGAAACGCTTATTTATTATTCATAGAGTGATCAAACTCCAACTAGCTAAGTTCTGAATAATAAAACCTTGTTTCGCGCTCCTCTTGAGGACATTATCAAACGAGACTCACCTCGCGCACGATTCAATATAATAGCAATTCTAGCACCGCTAGATATTAATCATCACTACCCAGTATATCAGCATTATTGGGTTACGAAAAACCCGCACCATTTGATAAGTCAAAGTAATGCATAATCAATACCGTATGCTCAATGCTAACCTACATTGATTAAGAAACAAAAATATTTATCAAGACCTCGCCTTTCAGTAGATAGCCCAAGGATAAGTCTTGCTGTTAGATCCGTTCAGTGCTTTACCACACCAATGTCATCTTATTTCAGTAAGGCTTAAAAATATGCGGACTGACATTGCAACCTTTCACGATGTATAGTATAATTCCATCTAGGTTGTGAAATTCTTCTTTTTCTTTGTTAGGACTGACCGTGCTACCTTAAAGTGGACGCCGCCCACAACCGGTCTACTAAAACAAAGACTTAGACTTTGTTAAGTTAACTTATATATTTAAACATGCATTAACATCCATTAAATGTAAAACATAACAACATTATGACAAAAATAATATGTTTTATTCCTTGGAAAATAAAATAAAAGTTTTACAGTATTCAATCACTCGAAAAGTGATTTCTAGTATACAAACTCTAACAACTACTCCTCCACTGCTAATATATATCTCATATTTTACTAGCTTGTATTTTAATAAATTATTTAATTATGTGAAAAAAATATAAAGTAAATAAAAAAAAGTTAGCAGAATATATTTTTTATTATTGTATATTGATTTTAATAAAATATGAGTTAGCAAAATAGGGATAGTCGACTTGTTAAAAATAGTAAAAAATAAATAAAATATTTGCTACAATTTGCCTATAACTAAAATGCAATTTGCAGAAATTCATCTACAACTTCATGAATGTATATTGTATTTATGTATTTACAATATTGCATGTTTCGTGCCACGTAGCATCACGAGATTGGATATACGTTGTGACTCTAATTAATGATGCGCACTAATGCTCTCCTGTTGAAAAATAAATACTCCCTTCATTCTTTCAACGTGGAGAATTTATTTTTGGTAATTTTATTAGTGTTATTTGTATATTAAATGACAAAAAGATACTTCATTTTTATTTGTAGAATTAATTCATTTTAAATGTGACATTCCAAAAATCCGTAACTTTGAAGGTCCAGAAAGAGTATAAAAGACATGAAATCGCACAAGTACATTCTAATTTTTTACTCTAATTTATTAAATTAGGTGATGACTGACCGATTTTTCCTAGTCTTCCACGTGAGGAAACTTCCAAATTCAAAGAGGATGAATAAAAATTACTAAAAAAAGCGGTTGCAACCTTACAATAATAGAAACAGAGCATCTCTCTCAAATTGATCAAATATGGAAGTCGTATCATCCTTAATTGCTGCTATTTCTGTTGCTATTGTGGTGAAATTACTCAACTGGGCTTACCTGCGGCCGAAGCGGCTGGAGAAAGCCCTGAGGAAGCAGGGACTGAATGGTCATTTTTACAGGCCGGTGATCGGTGACTTGAGAGATTTCATGAAGGCCGTGGAAGAAGCCAAGTTGAAGCCCATCAATCTTGATGATGATATCAAGCCGAGAGTTGTTCCCTTTTTCGTCAACACAATCTCCAAATTTGGTATGTTTTTTTTCTTTTAATTTTTCAAATTTTTGTTTCTACTATATTGGATGTGATTATTGCTTCAAATTGAAGTTAGAGGTTATAGAAATCGGTCGGTTTCGTCTTAAATCTAATTGGTGAATCTAATTGGTGATAAGATAACCGTTGGCCGAACCCACGCTCGAGTGAGGGCTTGGCCAATCCCAATTGTATATATACAGAGAAGGAATTTTAGAAGAAATGGGCGAGGGGAGAGAGGGGGGCATAGGAGTGTGAAAGTGGGAGAGGAAAGAGAAATAATTTCTTATTTAGATGTTAGTATTAAATTATTTAAGTAGAGATTAGTAGTACTAATTGTTTAAATTTTATTCTTTCACAACAAGTTTTTAATATTAGTAACATTTAAGTAAGGATATTTTTATTTTTAAATTTTGTTCTTTCTTAGTTTAAGATTTTAAGATTATTCTAATGACTCTTTGAATATTTGCCATTTTATGTGATAGTCATAGTACTTAATAGTACTATATTCAACTTCCTTTGTCCTAATTAAGTTGGATCACTTCTTTTGGACACATATATTAAGAAAATATGTTGAATGAGTTAAATGATACTCCCTCTGTCACGCTTTAGCGGTCCTAGTTACTTTTCTGCACTCATTTTGTATAAAGAATAATAAATGGAGTAGTTAAAATAGATAAATGATTAAGTAAGAGAGTGAATAATGTTGAAAAGATACTACGACTAAAATAGACTATCTGTCTCGAAGATAATAGGGGCTTGACGTCACGTTATCTTATTAATAAATTTCAGCACCGGCTACTTTAAGTTTCTGGTTCCGTCCCTGTAACCAAGAGTAGTCATGAGATTGTAGTTTCAGTTCTCTAGTGAAAGATTGCTCAAAATTGAAGATTTGAAGTAGAGGTGGTAGAAATATGAGTTTCATCTTAAAATCAATTAGTAATATTAGTATTGTTTTAGTACATCTTATAATGATTAGCTGAGAGAAATCTACGGATTTTCATTTTAAAATCAATTGGTAATGAGTGTAGTAGTCAATAATGATGAAGTTGTAGTTTCAGTTTTCTTTTAATTCCCATAGTATTTGTTTGTTTCATTTGCTAACATCCTCGATAAATTCATGATGAATCTCGGAGGGATTGGACCAGTCCTCTATCAAATTGCAACAAATTTGAAATTCAAATAGTATTTTGTTTTAGATCAGATAAGTGGGCTACTTGTTCTATTGGTCTGATACTATTTTGAATGGTATAGAATGATAGATATTTTGTTGTATTGTAGGAAAAGATGTGTTCTATTGGTTCGGCCCAAACCCTTCACTCATTGTAACGAATCCGGAGCAAGCTAGGGAGGTTCTAACCAAATCCGATTCATTCCCAAAGCCGCAGAACTCGAATCCACTGCCTAGGCTTCTTGTGAAAGGAGTTGTCAGCTACGAGGGAGAGAAATGGGCCAAGCACAAGAAGATCATCAACCCTGCTTTCCATTTAGACAAACTCAAGGTTTTATTCGTCTTCAAATTTGTCCAAATTTTACGAAATTGTTATACACTAGCCATTGTCAATGATCTGAATCACTTAAAAATATTTTCTCGAATATACTTTAGAAGACATAGCTCATATAAATCTCTTTTTCTGCGTTCACCCCTGCATTAATGTTTGTACTAATCACCGTGTATATACTTTTTCGGGTGCAGCTGATGATACCTGCCTTTGTTTTGAGCTGCGAAGAAGTTGTGAGTGAATGGGAGAGGAGTGTTTCAACAGAGGTGGACATGTGGCCTTGTTTGCAGAACATAACTGCCGATGCAATATCAAGAACTGCATTCGGCAGTAGTTACCGACAAGGTAGGAGAATCTTCGAGCTGCAGAGGGAGCAGGCTGGCTACGCCATGAAGGCAATGCGATCTGTATACATTCCGGGATGGAGGTAAATCCCATCTCACTAAATAGTCAAGAAAGGAAATTATAGAGTTCAAGTCCTTTCAACTTACATGGTTTATCGTCATAGCAAAAATACAAATAAAAATATGATCGAGAATCTTTGGTGAAATTATGTTTTGAGTAATAGATTACACAACAGATAACAACACTTATTGCATAATATAGTTCCGATGCAGAAACAATTCCCGGTATAACAGTCAATCGTTCAATGAATCATGCATGCTATTGGTATCGTTGTGTATGCAAATCCGATACAGGAACAACGCTCGTTATAATAGCCTAATAAGAGACGCTATTGAACTTTTCGTACTTCTATATGATAACTTTCGCGTTGTATTTCTTTTTGTTCGTCAAATTATCATTAATTCGTATGTAGTCATTACATCCTAATCTAGTCCACATATCTTTCACAGATACGTGCCCACGAAAACGAACAAGAGAATGGTGGAAATAGCGAAGGAGGTTCGCTCCATAATCTGTGATCTCATCGACACAAGGGTTGAAGTGATGGCAAGTGAGGAAGCCAAGCATGAAGACTTGCTTGGCATATTGCTGGAGTCGAATTCGCAAGAAATCAAAGAGCATGGCAGCAAGAGCTTCGGGATAAGCATGGATGATGTAGTCGAAGAGTGCAAGCTCTTCTACTTCGCAGGGCAGGAGACGACTGCCTCGCTCCTTGTCTGGACTATGATTATGTTGAGCAAACATCCGGAATGGCAGACTAAGGCGAGGGACGAGGTCTTGCAAGTCTTCGGCCATCAAACGCCCCATTTTGATGGCCTCAACCACCTCAAGATCGTGAGTTGTCGTCGTTATAGGCGAACCTAAATGAGGAGCTTTTCAGGGGCTTGAAAGCCCCTGAAAAGTTTATTTTTTTAAATAAAATTTAGAAAATATAGCCCCTACCAATATTTTTCTCTGACATCGCTAATCTCATCGCAGGTTACCATGATTCTATACGAGGTTTTGAGGCTTTACTCTCCGATAGTTGCTCTGAGGCGGCAAGTGGGCAAGGAGACCAAGCTAGGTGAGGCAACCCTCCCGGCCGGGGTCCATCTCACGGTGCCGGTGATCTTGTTGCATCACGACCGCGAGGTTTGGGGGGACGATGCGGCAGAGTTCAATCCACAGAGGTTTAGCGAGGGAGTGGCGAAGGCACAGAGGAAGAAGCAAGGCGTGTTCTTGCCGTTCGGGTGGGGGCCTCGCATCTGTATCGGCCAGAGCTTCGCGATGATGGAGGCCAAAGTGGTGCTGGCTATGATCCTGCGAGGCTTCCGCTTTGAGCTCTCGCCGTCGTATACGCACGCTCCCATCACGGTCGTTACGGTCCAGCCGCAGCATGGTGCTCATCTGCTTCTACACAAGCTCTAGAACTATGGTTAGGGCTGGGGGATGAGGAGATGTTTCAACTAAAAGTTTGTTTAAACTTTGTTTGATGTTATGTTTGAACCTTAGTTCTAGAGCTAAAATGTGAGTTAAATAAGTGAAGTAAAATATAGAATCTATTTATCAAAATTAGTAAAATATACATGATAATTGTTAAAAAAATTATAAAATTTTGTCAAATTCTAATCTATCCTGCAAACTTTCAAAAACAATTAGCAGCTTTGACATTTTTCTCAATTGTCCCATGAGAAAAAAACACACCATGCTATATTTGTGAATTTATCAATTTCATACGTATTTATGTAGAAATTAAAGATATAACTGACTAAGTGTATGAAATGATGTCGTTTAAATAGCTTAACATTTTGTTCGTATAGTATTCATCGTTTGCCAGCATCAAACATAATTTCTCCCAAATCATAGACTATGTGAAATTGAGAAAAATGTCAAAGTTATGATATAATTGGTCATTTTCAAAAATTACAGTATATATCAAAATTCGATCAAACTTCATATGTTGTTTTTTTGGCTATTTCCCCAAATATAAATGAGACAGGATACTCTATAAAACATGTGATCTCATAAATAAGTATTTCTATCGTCCTAGCTACCCTACCAAACATGAGGTAATACGATTATTAAGAATAAATTTGTTGCTTTCCTTTTTAAACCAAACATTTTTCACCATAAATTAGTGACAATACATTTAAACTCCATGACTTTTTTAACCGATTTTAAAAGTTAAATCAACTATTTAAATTTAAAATCTCATTATTCTCTTTTTCCTTTTCTTTTATGTGGTTTTAATTTTGCCGTCGCGTCTCTTCTCGAACCTCGAAACTGATAACGTCGAATGTTCTTCTCCGCCACCAAAATTCAAAATTCCCCAAAAATATCAAGAAAGCCAGAAGCCCACGACACTGACTAACACTACTTCATATAATTGCAGTGAGAGATGCACACAATCAATCAATCAATCAAACAGATTCCACCCCAAAAATGGAAGCAGCGTTTCAAATACTACTCGCGTCTGCTTTGGCGCTCACAGCGCTCATTTACACATGGAAATTACTCAATTGGGCATACCTCACCCCCAAGCGCCTCGGCGAAGCCCTCACGAGGCAGGGCTTCAAGGGTAATTCCTACAAATTGGTGTACGGCGACTTGAAGGAGATAATGCAGTCGGTGATGGAAGCCAGGAACAATCCAATCAACATCGATGATGATATCAAAAAGAGAGTTTCCCCCTTCCTCCTCAACACAATTCACAAATACGGTATGTCAATTTTCTATTATGACATTAGGGTTTGATTAATGATTAATGATTAATTGGAAAATTGAAGTGTTTAGGTTGATTTAGGCATCAATTCGTGAAATTTGATTGAGGTAATTCAGTGATTTCACTTGATTTGAGTGAGGTTTCTGCATAATTTGATTAATGAAGAATGATTAATGTCTCCATATATTGGGAAATTGAAGTGTTGTAGCTTGATTTAGGCATCAATTTGTCAAATTTGCTTGAGGTAATTCAGTGATTTCACTTGATTTGAGTGAGGTTTCTGCATAATTTGATTAATGATTAATGATTAATGTCTCCATATGTTGGAAAATTGAAGTGTTGTAGGTGATTTAGGCATCAATTTGTCAAATTTGATTGAGATAATTCAGTTATTTCGCATAATTTGAGGCATAATTTGGTTGGGAGGGGTCAATTTTGGGGGTTTTTTGTTTGTGATGAATGCTGATGCAATGCTGATGTTTGAAGTTGTTTTGTTTTGAATTGAATTGATTTTTGTAGGGAATGAGTCGTTGATTTGGTTCGGGCCGAGGCCTTCGATCGTGTTGACTGATCCGGACCTGGTGAAGGAGGTGCTGACCAAGAACTATCTGTACCTGAAGCCGGTGCAGCGGAATCCGCTGGCGAAGCTGCTTGCGCAAGGACTTGCCAGCGTTGAGAAAGATAAATGGGCTAAGCACCGGAAAATCATCAACCCTGCTTTCCATCTTGAGAAATTGAAGGTTTTCTATTGCAAATTCTTGTTTGTAGTTGAGAAATTGATGTGATTTAGGCCAAAATGATATCCTGGTTGGTGAAACGGCTTATTCGTGTGTCTGTGGTTGGGGAGCATCTTAAAGATTCTGTTATAGGATAATGTATTGAGATAAGTTAGCTTTTGTCTTACTATTTTGCTTGGGGGAGCTCATGATTTCGGCCTTCTTCTTGAATCACGAAGAAGTTCTTTGTATGCTCTTATAGTTGAGAAATTGAAGTGTTTTAGGCCAAGTGGTTGGGTAGAATCTTGATGATATTGTTATAGGATAATGTACTGAGATAAGTTTGCTTTTTTCTTACTATTTTGCTTGTTCGCAGCTCATGATTCCAGCCTTGTATTTAAGTTGTGACGAAGTTCTGAAAACGTGGGAGAAGAATGTCTCACCGGAAGGATCTTATGAGGTGGATGTATGGCCTTATTTACAAAACCTAACGGCCGATGCAATATCAAGAACTGCATTCGGCAGCAGCTACCAAGAAGGGAGACGAATATTCGAGCTTCAGAGAGAACTAGCCGAGCACATCATTCAAGCTTTGCGCTCTATATATATTCCAGGGTGGAGGTAATATCATAGTATATGAATCCCTTTTGAATGTGCATTCCGTTGTATTTCATGTATGATCTGTTTTCTTGATACTGTAGATTCGTTCCCACCAAAAGGCATCAGAGAATGAAACAAATCGAGAAAGAAATCCAGTCAAGGATTCGAGGTCTCATCAGCAAAAGGGTCGAGGCTATGAAGACAGGGGAAGGTGGTAGCCATCAGGACTTGCTAAGCATATTGTTGGCCTCCAACTTCCAAGAAATCGAGGAAAGGGGTAACAAGAGCTTCGGGATAACCATAGATGAAGTAGTCGAGGAATGCAAGCTGTTCTACTTCGCTGGGCAGGAGACTACTTCCGTGTTGCTCGTTTGGACATTGGTTTTGTTGAGCAGATACCCCGACTGGCAGACCCGAGCCCGGGAGGAGATTATGCAAGTCTTTGGCAATCGAACGCCAGATTTTGACGGCCTGAATCAGCTCAAGATTGTAAGTGGATTCGAATCAAACACGTTGATCTTATCAAGTATTTGAGTGAACTAACTCTGATGATCTTGATCGCAGGTTACGATGATTTTCTACGAGGTGTTGAGGCTTTATCCACCGGTCGTAGTTCTTGGCCGGAGAACGAGCGAGGAGACCAAGCTGGGGAAGTTCACCTTACCAGCCGGGATTCAGATCTCATTGCCAACTATCATATTACATCACGACCCGAAAATTTGGGGAGACGATGCCATGGAGTTCAATCCGCAGAGATTCAGTGAAGGAGTGGCGAAGGCGCAAAAGGGTCCGGGCGTATTCTTCCCTTTCGGCTGGGGACCTCGGATATGCATTGGGCAAGCGTTTGCGATGCTGGAGGCGAAAATGGCATTGGTAATGCTTCTGAGAGGCTTCTCGTTCGAGCTTTCTCCGTCGTATACGCATGCCCCTGTTAGTTTGATCACTACTCAACCTCAGCATGGAGCTCACCTTCTCCTACACAAGATCTAGATTTTTAGAGTTGGGAGTCTCTGAACATCTATGGTTTTTTGAACTATAGCAGTTTTTTGAAATGGATAAATAAGCATAAATTTTGGCTTTCGGCATTAACTACTCTACCACTAGATCAATATGCGCACAAGTCATATGTATAGTAGTTTTTCATGGAAAGTATGTGTAATAGTAGTTTTTCATGGAAAGTATGTGTAAGTACTGATATGTATTGTTGTTATTTCAATTTTGCATTCAAAATTTTGAGTTTTGGGCCTAGAGCTGGCTTAGTGGAATTTCGGTTTGGTTGGATTCAGCAAAAATTGGGCCGGTTAAGCCCGTTCGTAAGGTCTAGGTCCGAGGGCGAGCTTCGGGCAAAAAGTGTGGTTTTTCTATCAAATGAGCCCAATAGGTTTATAATATATTGCAAATGCATTTTATTTTATTCTATTTCTTGCTTTATTTTTTTAAATTTTATTATTTTAGGGCTAAATAAACATTTTTTTCTTAATATCTGTGAAAAAAAAAAAGCTTTGTGAAGTAAAGTGAGTATCGTTCTCTAAGTATTAGGATGATAAAAAAAACATAGCTAAAAATATTGCCCCGTTTTCAATCTTTGATTGATTGGAAATTGAAAAAAAAATCTTTTCTGCAATTTCTAAGTATTTTGAAGGAATGATTTTATTCTGAATATCTAAAGAGTTTTGTTTAATATTATATCAATAGCATTCATACAAATCACAATAGTTGGAATCAATTTCATGATATATACTTTCTTACCTGCCCTGTCTCATATGCGCATACTTTTAAATTTTAATCAAAACTTACTTTAACCTATGAAATAAAAATTAATTTTAACAAGACATAATGAAAGACAAATTAACAAACATTACGTCAACTATAAATATTAGAAGTGGTTCAAAAATGTTAGACAGAATAAAACAATATACTTTATTTGTATATATGGCAATTTGACACATTTTTTAAACAAAATAATATTTTTAGTTAAATACAAACCAGGGTAAGTAAAGGGCAGCCCATGTCCAAAACAATAGTCCAATTTAATTTATTAGTGTGACGAGGAAACCTAACAAAATTGTCCTTTGTATTTGGTTTTATACGTGTCTATTGTAGCATAAATTGAACCTTGATGATGTGTCCTGCCTATTTGATAAATTTTCATAATAATTATACTTTTATTTGTTTTTTAATTTATGTCACTAGCATATCTATAATACTATGATAATATCTAGAGAATAATGGTGCCTAATTCAGGCAATATATTTAAATAGTGACATAACAAGACAAATAATTATTGTTCGGGTACAATGCACGATGGCAAGAATTTTTGTGGAGGATCCCACGACTATGTCTAATTTATTTTAGTGTGTTATTGTATTTAATAGTATGGTTGTTAATTAATAACAATTGCATAAATCTACGTCAGGTCTTGAGAATATTTAATTGAAGTTATCAAATATTTAAAGCAATGTCTTATCTACAACGATGGAGTGCATGTGACAATTGCATCCACTAAGAATTTAGTATATTTAATATCTTTTCTCCAAGTGAACAATTTTAATACCCGAGTTAGAGGTGTCCACGGTTTAATAACCGGCGGTTACGATTCGGTTCCAAAATCGCCGATTTCGGTTTCGGTTCCGAACCGACGATTTTTCAGCGGTTTTTCACGGTTTCAAACCGTCGGTTTTTTGCGGTTCCGGCTTGATTTCAGGGTTTTCCGGCAGTTTTTTGCGGTTCCGGTACCGCTCGGAACCGGCGATTCCGGCACGGTTTCGGTTCAAAAATTTTTGAATCTGAACCGAACCACCGTTCAAAAATCAACGGTTTCAGTTCGAGTAAATTCTCACGATTTCGATTCGGTATAAAACCAAAATATGAGTATAAAAAAATTATACTAATGGCAAGGGTAAAATCACACTGTTAAGGTAATTTTACTGTTAAGATAATTTTACTATGAAATTCTGAAATATGGACACTAGTTTGTAAGAAAATTAAATCCAAATACTCAGTTATTTGGAAATAATGAATTATAGTTTTAGTTAAATTACAAAACTCCTTCACATATTACTAGATGACCACGGTTCCGGAACCGGTGGTTACGATTTGGAACCACCGGTTCCGGTTTTGGAAATTAGTGAATCGGAACCGAACTGCGAGGGTGTTTCGAGGTTACGGTTCTGGTTCCAAAATCGGCGGTTACGGTTACGGTTCGGAACCGCGGTTTTTCGGCAATTTTTTGCGGTTTATCACGGTTCCGAACCGTCGGTTTCCGGTGATTTTTGGCAGTTTCAACTCGATTTCACGGTTTTCCGGTGATTTTTCGCGATTCCGACATGGTTTTGGTTCCAGAATTTTGGAACCTGAACCGAACCACGGTTCCAAAAGTGACGGCTTCAGTTCGATTTAAATCTCACGATTTCGGTTCGAAATCGGAACTGCCGATTACGATTCTGTGATTAACCGTCCAAACCGAAAACCTTTTGCTTCTCTACATATTACTTTGATGATTGATATTTGGATCCAAAAACTGGTTGCCCCGACCCACTTGACACTGTAGCCTTAGATGACGTGGCATAGCAGCACGCCGCACGCTTCAGCCTTCTTCCAAACCATGCAACATGCCTAGTTAATAATTATAATTAGACAAAAAAATATCTATATAAAATACACACCACACTAATAATATGATTATTTAAAAAAACTAACCTTATGATGTAACTTTGATTAAAGTCACCTACATACCACACTAAGTAATATTAAATATTACACCCTCCTTTCCATTATCATTGTCCCACGCAAAAAGTTGGTTGAAAAAGTTAATAGAAGTTGGAATCCACTTTTTTATATTGAGTTTATAATAAAATGTGAGTGAAGTGAGTTTGTGAAATGTGAGATCTATTTACTCCCTCCGTCCCGCTCAAGATGACACATTTTCCTTTTTAGTTTGTCCCAACTAAGATGATACATTTTCTTTTTTGGTAACTTTCTCTCTCCAATTAATACACTCAACCACTTTTTCTCACTCCTATTAAAATATCCATCTTTCTTTATCTCTCTACTTTAATACTCACATCCACCTTCTCTCTCCAATTAAACACTTTAACCAATAACTCCTAAAATCCCGTGTCGGCTAAGCAATGTGTCATCTTAGCCGGGACGGAGGGAGTACTATTTATGATAAAAATGAACTCTTACAATTATTATGTGACAAACTAAAATGGAAAAGATTGACAATTATTATGAGACTGAAGGAATAATATTCCCTCCGTCCCAGCTAAGATAACACATTTCTTAGCCGGCACAAGATTTTAGGAGTTACTGGTTAAAGTATTTAATTTGAGAGAGAAAATATGGGTGTAAGTATTAAAATAGAAAGAGAAAGAAAAATGAATATTTTAATAAGAGTGAAAAAAAAATGGTTGAATATATTGATTGGAGAGTGAAAGTTTCCAAAAAAGAAAATGTGTTATTTTAGTTGGGACAAACATAAAAGGAAAACGTGTTACTATCTTATTCTTAACGGGACGGAGGGAATAGTAAACATAATCCATCTCTCTCTAAAAACAACATAATCCATCTCTCTCTCTCTCTCCAGAATTAGTAAACACTAATCACTCTCAAAACTCGTCACCATCTTCAGATTCACACCATTCCCTCATTTTTCACATTTTTCCACAGCAGAAACGACTTTTTCTTCAACAATTTCGGTTTTCTCACGAAATCTCGGAACGGATAACATATATAATTCACGCATGTGACCGAATCAGCACCAAAAAAATGGCGGATTACTTCCTCGAGGACATCGTAATCAACATTCTCCACCGATTGCCGGTGAAATCCCTCCTCCGCTGCACCGCCGTCTCCAAATCATGGCGCTCTCTCATCACCAGCCCCGAATTCACCGCATCGCACCTCCGATTCGCGCAGCAGGTAGCTCCCTCACTCCTCCTCCGCCGCTGCATCAAAAGCTCCGAGCGCTATGAATTGTATTCCGACGATGATTCATCGTCGTCGCTCAATCGTGTCGCTGCATTTCAATTTCCGTTTAAGAGCATGAATTCGTTTTTCACGATCGTCGGTAGCTGCAACGGATTGCTCTGCCTCTCCGACGATCGGGTTTATTTGATGAACACGGTTGTTCTGTGGAATCCGAGTGTGAGGAGATCGGTTTTGCTTCCGAAGCCTAATTTGATTTACAATTCGTACGGTTCGTTCAATCAGTACCTAGGGTTTGGATTTGATTCTGTTTCTAGTGATTATAAGGTTGTGAGAATTACGTATGTTGATGTTGGTGTGAATCCCCAAATTGAGGTTTACAAGCTGAGCAGTGGTGTGTGGAAGGATCTGAGCTGCTGTGTCGAGCTTGTTCCGGTTATATGTAGCCGTGCTCGCCAAGTGTTTGTTAACGGGGCTTCGCACTGGATTGCTCGGTACATGGATTCGTACGATGTGGTTGTGGCGTTTGATATGTGTCTAGAGGCTTTCAGGACGATGAAGCTGCCGGTTCTTCAAGGGAGCGATGGTCAGTTCAGGGGTCGGGATCTGGCCGTCTATATGGATTGCCTTGCTCTCAATCTATGGCATGTGCCTGGTGCAGCGCTGTGTTATAGTGTTTGGGTGATGCAGGAGTACGGTGTTGAGAAATCTTGGACGAAGAAATTCTGCTTCGACTTTACTAGTGTTGGCAGTGAGCTTCTGAGGCCGTTGTGGATCAGGAAACAAGGTGAAGCGGTGGTTGTTTGTCAGGATGGTCGTTTGGTTTGTGTAGATCAGGAAGGGGGCCGGGTTAAGGATTTTGGACTTCGCGGGCATAGATCAGATACGTATCAGCGCTCTCTAGCTGTGGATAGCTTCGTCTGCAGTTTGGTTCTCTTGGAGAGGGATGCTTCGAGTTTGAGCTCGTTGCCGAGTGATGATGGGGATAGTGCCGGAAGCTCTGGAAGCGAGTACGAGAAAAGGTCCGAAAGTGTTAGCAAGCATAGATTGTTATGAACTGGAGCTGTGAAGCAAGCATATCAGTCTACTGGTAAGCATTTTAATTAGTAATGTTAGAATGGCATGAAAATCTGAAGACATAAAATAAACCATTTGATGTAGTTATGTAAATCTGTTATTCTGTGCTTGTAATGTAATGTAATGTAATGATGCATCTTAAATGATTAGAAAGGCTTGATTATTATGTATGTAAACTGGGATTTTTGGTGAAGAAAAACTGGAATTGATTTGGAATAGATTAATATTTGATTCTATAATACAAGGCTCTGTTACACAGCAGAGACAGCACACCTTTCTATTCTAGTTTTGCAATTCACTTCAAATATAGTATTACAACAAATTTCATTCATCTTCCTCAAGAGACCTCTGCTCCTCTTCATCATACAAATTCAAGCCCTTCATCACCTGCACTTCCTCCTCACCCACATTCAAGGCCTCCCTCAGCCTCCCGAGGCGCGGGACGTGAGACACGACCTGCAGATCATCAACCCCGTCGTTCCTCAGATCCTCCTCAAGCCGCGAATCCTCCAGCACGCACACGTGCCTCTCCTCCTTCGTGACCGGGTTGTAGATCACAAACTTCCCCCTCCAGTCGTGCATCAAGATCTCGCCCCGGCTCAGGTACTTGATCGCCTTGTACTGCCCCCTCGGCCACAGAACGCCCGCGTGCTCCAAAAACGTCGTCCTCGTCTCCACATCGTAGAGCTTCCTCCACTGCAGCCCGGTGTTGGCACCCTCCAGCACGAAGAGCTCGACATGGCCATCCCCCGGGCAGACAAGGGACGCGCAGAGGGCGCCATCCAACACACCTAAACTCATGCTCTTCGAGGCAATGCTGTTGGTTTCGAGCATCGAGAGGCTCATTTTAGGCAACGCGACGATCTGAAACAGAGCGTTGTCGAAATCGTAGCAGCAAACGACCGAGTAGCCATCGTAGCTCCAGTAAACCCCACCGGAGACGTAAACCACCTGCGAAATCGTTCGGCATAAAACATACTGAGAGGTTCCTCCGCCAACGCGCCTCCAGCTCCCGTCGCCGTTTCCTCCAACGGATTGAATCTCCGGCCAGAAAAACATATCCTCCTCCTCATCGTCCGCCCTCGCCGCCATCCTCAGAAGCTCGAATCGCTTCTTCGCAGCGCTATACCCCATCCCGACGAAGGCGTAGATGTCGTCCTCATCCATCGGCGATGACGAGAGCGAGACGTATTCCGCCGTGATCGGATTGCATACAACAATGCAATCGCCGCGATTCTGATCGTAGGCGGTCCAGCAGAGCAATCCCTCGCAGGAGGTCGCGTTGGTGTTGGGGCGGAGGAAAACATCCTGCACCTTCGGCGGCTCCGCCGCCGCGGCGGCGCGCGTGCGGATGTCGAATCGAGAGATCAGCCTTGAGCTCCAGGCGCCGGAATCGAGATCGGAGACGCTCCGCCCCTCCACCAGATGGAGAATCCGGCAGGATCTGCAGACCGATCGCCCGCCGGAGACGAGGAGAGGGCAGGCCGGAGCTCTGGAGAAGTGGATTCGCGAGAAAACAGGCTTGTCGAGCATCCGCTGCCATGGCTTGCTCACGCTCTTCCACCGGAGAACAGACTTCGCCGGCAGCCACGACAGGATTTCTTCGAGAATGTCGTCTTTGAGCTCCGCGGCAGTTTCCGGCAGCTCATCGGCGGCGATATCGGCGGCGGCGGTTAATATTATCGGGAATTGGAGAGTTACCGGATCCATGGAGGCTTTGATTTCTCCGATTAAGAGGTGATAATTGGGGATTTTTGCAGAAAGGGGGAGTGATGGTAAACCCTAATTTTTGTTTTTCTAATTTGGGCTTTTTATTTTGCTTTATTAGCTCATTCTGTCAAACAGTGCTTCCACTTTACCTTTTCACATGTGCATTTTTTCGATTTGACTTTTTACCATTATGTTCACTTTTCAGCGTAATTCACTCCTCTCATTTAATTTCTTTGATAGTAATTAAATAATTCAATAAATTTCTCATTTATTTTGTTATTCAATGATTCCGAATTTATTATACTGAGTTTTAGATGTAAATAATTGTATTGATTATCCCTTTGTCCATGAAATATTGTCCAAGTTTGACTCGGCACGAGTTTTCAGAAATATGAAAAAAAATGAGTTGAAAAAGTTAGAGAAATGGAGTTCTCACATTTATATATTAGTTTTGTAGTAATAAAATGTGAGTGTAAAGAGTTGGAAAAAAAAAAGCAAAGTGGACAACTTTTCATGAATTGTAAAAATGGTAAAACTGGACAACATTTCACGGACGGAGGGAGTAGTTAATAGTAGTCATATAAATCAAATTCGGTTAGATTTCGACATGATTGAAAATGGAATGCTACATCATGAAATTTCAATTTTTCGCAATCGTCTCCTCCATGAAAAAAGGACGTCGTTGCATGAAATAATCATTTTTTTTCTTATTTTCTTTTTTCTTGTGTTATTTTCATTAAATTGTGTTTTTTTGTTTTACTAAAAGACATTATATTGTACACAAATGAAATATTTGAAAAAATTATGGTTTAATATTTTATTCAACATTATAGTAGTGTAAGATTTACTAGAAATTTGACTAAGCTTTTGATTGAAATTACTTTTATTATAATTTATACTACTAGTATTAATTGAATAAATGCTAATACTAGCATAGTGTACTAGCTAAGCATTTCTCTTGAACCATATAGTACTACTTATGGGTCAATGATTATTCGTAGGAGGTGTTTAATATGAGTGATAAAGCATGATCTACTAAAAGTGGTCATTGAATGATAAAACATGATTAATAAAATAATTTAATATAAACAATTGTATAAATGGGATACATGTACATGAAATGTACACGTGTATCACAACTAATTGCAGTGCCAATTACCACTAAAATATTTTATGACCACAAAAGAAAATGGAGTGGGAAATGATAGTGTGAATCATTTTTCATATTTTTCCCTAAGACTTTGTCCTCTTCTTAATTTTCTCCACTCCCAATTTTTTTTCTTCATACAATTGTTTTAAGGAGTTTGGAGTATAAGAATATTAATTACCATGTCCTTTTATTTAAAAATACTACCATTAATAAGATCATTTAAACCAAGATATATTGTATACAAAAATATTGGTAGTGCATCTTTTGTATTCCATAGATAAGATATAAAATGTAGATATCATATATAAATTGTTTGGTGTCCTAATCTAAACATTTATTAAAAAAAAAATTTGATTTTTGGGTAGAAAGTAAGAGATGTCTAAGAAGATGGTGGTTTTTAGTATGGATTCAACATCACGAAGAATAATTTGGCATCCGAAGATTATGTTGGACACAAATGAATATAAAAATCCATGGTTAAATCAGAACCGATGATAATTTTACCGGAAACTGCATTATTGACCTTCAGTTCAGAACCATTGACAACAATCATGGGTCGAAACACAAATGGAATTGTGAATTCAGATAGTCCGATCTGGTTTCAAAATTTTGAACTATAACTAGAAGTTCGGATCATTTCTCGATTGTGCTTGTCATACTTGCACATGAGTCACGACCTATGCTAGTCCTATCTGTATAATTCCAAATTTAATAAATATCTTCAACGAGACTATAACTGACAGTTTGAAATCGTTCATTTTGAATCGAAATCAAGACCATGGGCTGCTATTCCACATTCTGCCGAATCAGAACTAACAATTCAAAACCAATACTTACCAGTCATCCGGCATCACTAAAAAATTTCAATGAATATAATAAAGGCACAAAATTAAAGTGAAAATTAAACCAAATAATTACACTCCCAATTCCAAATCCTGCAGACCCTAGATCCCCAAATTCAATCAAATATCTAACACAAAAATGCCAAAAACGAAGAGAGGAAACTCCTATAAAGACCAAAACTTTGGAGTGCAACACTTCAATTATCCACAACAACCCACGTAGACCAAATACACACCACAACAATTCTCTATATTCTCTAACTGCCTCCATTTTCCTTCTCCAATCTCAGCTCCTTCAATCATAGGTATCGCCTTCCGTTAGTCTATTTCACATAGCTTCATTGATTTGTGCTTTTAATTGAGCTGTCTTGCTTGATTATTCTGTGTAGCTGTAGAACTGTGCTGCGATAAATTATAAACCCGGCATTTTCGTGGTGTGTTTTGAGCAATTTTGTCGAAATATATTGATTTGATTGAAGTAGCTTTTCATTTAATTCCTCTAGTTATGGCTAATTTTTTAGATTTAATGTGATTGTTAGTAGATTTGAAGTAATATTGATGCTTAAAAAAGTGATCTTTTTTAATTTGTTTGCTTATGTATTTGTGTTTCTCCTCCTATTTATCGTCATACATGAATTCCTTTTTTTCTTATGTTTTTCTAGCTTCATTGATTATGTAATTACTGGAATTATGCATTTAAACCAAGATTTTGAAATTTCGAATTAAAGTACTTCCTCTGTCTCAACGAAGATGACACCTTTCTTGATGGCGCGAGATTTAATGGAGTATTATTTCGTGTATTGAGTGGAGAGAATAAAGTATGAGAAAGCATTGTTTGCACTTTTTGAAATGAGTCATCTTCGTTGGGACAGATGGAGTAGTACTTAGTTTGTTTCGTACTTTCTATTTGAAGGGAAGACTATCTTTTGACACCTTTCTTGATGGCGCGAGATTTAATGGGGTATTATTTCGTGTGTTAAGTGGAGAGAATAAAGTATGAGAAAGCATTGTTTTCATTTTGTGAAATGAGTCATCTTCGTTGGGACAGAGGGAGTACTACTTAGTTTGTTTCGTACTACTCTCTATTTGAAGGGAAGACGATCTTTTGATAAGTTGAACTATAGTTTCCCTTTGTATATGTGACTATCTTTTGAATAAATTTTGAAGCTTGCTGAATTGCAGAAGAAGGCTGATTGATGGCTGCTTCATCAGCATGTGTAGTGGGAAACGGTTTAGGTGCAGGTAGTACTACTAGAAAAACTGGTCTGAGCAAGGAAATATTCGGCCGGCAGTTTATCCAGTCCACCAGCCTTCCAGCGTTGAGTAAATCGTCCAAATTCGTCACTATAAAAGCATCCCAGGATCGAACGATAAATGAAGGAAGGCGAGGCTTTCTTAAGCTGTTGCTCGGAAATGCTGCAGTTGCAGTGCCTGCATTGCTAGGCAGTGGCAATGCAATTGCAGATGATGAAAGCGTTTCGAATTCGAGGATGTCTTATTCGAGGTTTTTGGAGTATTTAGATCAGGATAGGGTGCAGAAGGTCGATTTATTTGAAAATGGAACCATTGCTATCGTCGAGGCTATTTCTCCTGAGTTGGGAAACCGAGTGCAGAGAGTGCGTGTGCAGCTCCCGGGCCTCAGTCAGGAGCTTCTGCAGAAGTTCAGGGAGAAGAATATCGACTTTGCTGCACACAATGCTCAAGAAGATTCTGGCTCCTTTTTGTTTAACTTGATCGGGAATCTGGCGTTCCCTTTGATTTTAGTAGGTGGTCTTTTCCTTTTATCGAGACGAAACTCGGGTGGAACGGGTGGACCTGGTGGCCCCGGTTTCCCTTTAGGCATTGGCCAATCGAAGGCTAAATTCCAAATGGAACCAAACACGGGGGTGACTTTTGATGACGTTGCTGGGGTGGATGAGGCAAAGCAAGATTTCGTGGAGGTGGTGGAGTTCTTGAAGAGGCCTGAGAGGTTCACTGCTGTGGGTGCTCGTATTCCTAAGGGAGTTCTTCTTGTTGGGCCTCCGGGCACAGGGAAGACCTTGCTGGCCAAGGCTATTGCCGGTGAAGCAGGCGTTCCTTTTTTCTCCATTTCGGGTTCTGAGTTTGTTGAGATGTTTGTTGGCGTTGGCGCTTCACGGGTCCGTGATCTTTTCAAGAAGGCCAAGGAGAACGCACCGTGTATCGTGTTTGTTGATGAGATTGATGCTGTTGGGCGTCAAAGAGGAGCGGGTATTGGTGGAGGGAACGATGAAAGGGAGCAGACGCTAAATCAGCTCTTGACAGAAATGGATGGTTTTGAAGGGAACACTGGCGTGATTGTCATTGCAGCAACTAACCGTGCAGATATTCTCGACTCTGCCTTGCTACGGCCAGGAAGGTTCGACAGACAGGTAATTCGCACCTACTGTTTACTCTCCCGGAGATAAATGACACTCCGAGAAGGATTATTAACGTTGTGACTTTTTTGCAGGTCTCTGTTGATGTCCCGGATGTTCGTGGAAGAACCGACATTCTGAAGGTTCACGCAAGCAACAAAAAGTTTAGCACAGACGTATCACTCGAGATAATAGCCATGAGGACGCCTGGATTTAGTGGGGCCGATCTTGCTAATCTCTTGAACGAGGCTGCTATTCTGGCTGGTCGCCGTGGCAAGACAGCAATCTCGTCCAAAGAAATCGATGATTCAATCGATCGGATAGTTGCTGGAATGGAAGGAACCGTGATGACTGATGGCAAGAGCAAAAGTCTTGTGGCTTACCATGAAGTAGGCCATGCCATTTGTGGGTAAGTGACAAATTGCAGAGGGTTCGTTTCTATGCATATTTTCGACCTTTTGTTGGTAGCATTATATGTTCTCCATTAACGTTGTTCGTTTCTATGTATATTTTCAACTTTTGCTGGTAGCGTATATGTTGTCCATTAACGTCGAGGCTTGCTTTCTTGATGCAGAACTCTAACACCGGGGCATGATGCTGTTCAGAAAGTCACGTTAGTCCCTCGCGGCCAAGCACGTGGCCTGACCTGGTTCATCCCCGCAGATGATCCGACCCTGATTTCCAAGCAGCAGCTCTTCGCCAGAATCGTTGGTGGGCTCGGTGGCAGAGCTGCCGAGGAGGTCATATTCGGTGAGCCCGAGGTGACGACTGGCGCAGCCGGTGATCTACAGCAGATCACTGGTTTGGCTAAGCAGGTAAACCTTCTTATGCTATACTCCCTCCTTCTGGGAATAAATGTCACAATTTGATTCGGCACAGGTTTTAAGAAATGTCAAGGAACGTAAGTGAAAAAAAAAAGTTAGTAGAATGTAGGTCCTATTGTTATATACTCCATCCGTCTATCTGCCTCACTTTGACTTGGCTCGGGTTTGAGAAATGTATAAGAAAGAAAGTGGGTGGAAAAAGTTAGTGGTCAGAAGGATATTCTAATCAAGCTTTTTATTTGATGTTTTTCATATATGGTCTAAACTAGTCAGTAATATTTGCCCCGTAGATGGTGGTTACGTTTGGCATGTCCGATATCGGGCCGTGGTCGCTGATGGACTCGTCCGCTCAGAGTGGGGACGTGTTCATGAGGATGATGGCGAGGAACTCCATGTCCGAGAAGCTCGCGGAGGACATTGACGTTGCGATCAAGACGCTCTCAGATTCCGCATACGAGATCGCGTTGGGCCACATCCGGAACAACCGGGAAGCCATAGATAAGATCGTCGAGGTCCTGATCGAGAAGGAGACGATCACGGGTGACGAATTCAGAGCGATTCTTTCGGAATTTGTGGAAATCCCAGCTGAGAACAGAGTGACTCCTGCACCTGCTGCAATAGCAGCATGATTTCATGTTAGGCTAAACTTGACCATATAGTTTTAATGTTGTTTTCACTTTGTATAATTTCTTGTTTTCATTATAGTAGAATACAAGTAAATATTACACCTACAAGTTCCACTTAGCTATGTTGATACAAATTAATGGTATATAATGAAGAGTAAAGGTCAATTTTAGTCCTAATCATATGGTCGAAATACGAATTTAGTCCAAAACATTTACTTTTATTGGTCAATAACAAATGAAGTCGACGAACTAATCCTTTTTTTCGATAGTTCCGTCAAAAACTAAAGGTCAACGTTAATTGCATAGTGGCATGATTGTTAGTTTTTTGACGGAACCGTAAAAAAAAGGACCGCTTCGATTTAGAATTTTGTTTGTTATGAACCTGTTTTTCAAAAAGTGAATGTTTTGGACTAAATTCATATTTTGAATATGTTTAGAACAAAAATTAACATTTTCTCTATAATGAATGCAGAAGTAAGCTTAGTACTATACATTTTGAATAAAGTATAAGAAAACGCAACGCATACCAATAATTTTTCCGTGCCCGACCCCAACAGGCACACCAGATGATATTAGATGTCAAGTTCGAAGTTCGTGAAAATAAAATAAAATATTCGAAAGTTTGGTAGTTAGGCGCCAATAACCCCTTTTGCAATTGAGGCTTTCCTTTTTTTTTAAAATGACTTTAAATTTAAAGACCGTGCCACGGAGAACTCGAACCAGATGACGTCGCTCGTTGCCTTGTGCGGCCGAGGCCATCTCAAGGAAGCCTTCACCACCCACTTCAACCTCATCTCCTCAAACCCCCTTTTAATCTCCCACCTCCTCAAAGCATGCGTCGCCGTCCCCTCTCTCCCGGCCGCCCACCAGCTCCACTCCATCCTCACCACCACCGGCTGGCTCACCTTCAAGTTCCTCTCCAACCACCTCATCAACGCCTACGCCAAACTCCACCGCCTCGACTCCGCCCTCCAGGTGTTCGACGCAATGCCCCACCGAAACGTCATGTCCTACAACATCGTGATCGGGGCCCACATTCAGAACGGGGAGCTGGCTCCCGCAATCGAGCTGTTTGAGGAGATGGGAGAGAGGAATCCCGCGACGTGGAACGCGGTCATCACCGGGATGATCGGGAGCGAGCTCAACGAGGAGGGGCTGCGATTGTTTGCTCGAATGCACAGCGAAGGGGTTTCTTCGGACGCGTTTACGCTGGCTAGCGTGTCGAGAGGGTGTGCCGGGCTGAGGGATTCGATGAGAGGAGAACAGGTGCATTGCTACGCGATTCGATTAGGCCTTGATCAAGATTTGGTGGTGGGGAACTCGGTTGCTCATATGTATATGAGGTGTGGATGCCTGATCTTGGCTGAGAGAGTGATTCAGCACGCGCCGTTGCGTAACGTTGTCGTTTGTAACACGCTCATCGCCGGCCTTGTCCAGAACGGCCGCCCCTCGTCCGCGCTGGAAACGTACTACCTGATGAGGAGGGCCGGGTTTTATCCGGACACCATCACGTTCGTGAGCGTGGTCACCTCGTGCTCCGAGCTCTCGACGCTCGGGCAGGGGCAGCAGCTTCACGCTGAGGCGGTGAAGGCAGGGGCGATGTCGGATGCTGCTGTCGTCACCTCGTTGCTCACCATGTACTCGCGGTGTGGCTGCTTGGACGACGCGGTGAGGGCTTTTCAAGAGAGGGGAGTAGCCTCTTCAAGTGACCGCGTGCTTATCTCTTCGATGATCGCTGCTTATGGCTTCCACGGGAGGGGAGACAAGGCGATCGAGCTGTTTAACCGGATGGAGCTCGAAGGGATGGAGGCGAACGAAATCACATTCTTGAGCCTGTTGTATTCATGTAGTCACAGTGGATTGAAAGAAAAGGGGATTCAGCTTTTCAACCAAATGATCAAGAGATACAGAGTAGAACTCGGAGTGAAGCACTACACCTGCGTGGTCGATCTCCTCAGCCGCGCAGGCTGTTTAGAGGAAGCCGAGCGCTTCATCAGATCAATGCCCGTGCCCCCGGATGCAGTCACGTGGAAAACTCTCCTCTCGGGCTGCAAAACGCACAAAAACGCGGATATGGCAAAGAGAATAGCAGAGGAAGTTGTCAAAATCGACCCTCGCGACTCTGCCTCGTACGTGCTCCTCTCCAACGCTCAATCCACCGCGGAGAGATGGCAAGACGCGTCTAGAGTGAGGAATCGGATGAAGGCGCTGACGGTCAAGAAAGAGCCGGGGATGAGCTGGTATGAACTCAAGAACAAGGTTCACCATTTCAGAATTGGTGAAAGGTCTCATCCACAATTGGAAGAGATTGAGTCATACTTGAGAGAGCTGATGGATGAGCTGAGATCGCACGGGTACGTGCCCGAGACAGGGGCTTCATTGCACGATACGGAGGTGGAGGAGAAGGAGCATAGCTTGGCGCACCACAGCGAGAAGCTAGCGGTCGCGTTCGCGCTGATGAACGGGCCCGAGGGCCTCCCGATTAGGGTGATGAAGAACCTGCGTGTGTGTGAGGACTGTCATGAGGCTATGAAGTATGTATCGATGGTGAAAGGGAGAGAGATTGTTTTGAGGGATTCAAGTAGATTTCATCATTTTAGAGATGGGCATTGCTCTTGTGGTGACTACTGGTGAGCTAACTGATTTCTTGGATACATAGGTTTGAACTAATTGACTGTATTGTATCATCATGTGATTGATTATTTATCTGGAATAATGATAGTACATAGGTGGGACTGTTGATAGTCATGTAAAGGATCTCAATCGAACCAATCTGCCTTCAGATTATTTGTTAGATTCGGTTATGTCATTCTAAATACTAGTATAATATTTTCGAGTTATAAATTGTTAATCCTGACAGTGGCGGAGCCAGAAATTTTACTGTGGGGGGCCCATACGAGCATTAAAATTTGTTGATTGTTTTCAGTGCTAATGACACGAAAACAACTCGGACATAAGCAATATAAAAAGCCAAGCGTGAAAAATGGATGATAAATTTTTTTAGAGTATAATACCAATTTTACTAATTAAATATGATTTTATATATTTATTAGATCAAAGAGTTATTATTCCAAATTTTTTATAATAAAGGAAATAATATTAAAATTGATTTTATTAATAGTAAAAATATTTATAGTCAAAAGAATTATTTTCTACTCTTAAATTTTGAAAACCATCTCTTACTATTACAATTTAAAATGATTTATACAAAATTACAGATGAAAAAAAATTAACAAAAGTTTTTAATGTAAGAAAATGAGTATAAATGAATATGAGAAAGTAAACAAAAATACTAATTTGAGAAGAAAGAAAAGCAAATGAACTGCAAGCATAAATCTTACTAAATGATGATTCAAAGTTGGAAGGAGCATATATTAATTAAATATGAAAAGTGGTGCTGGAGAGGGTCGAATGCAAGCATAAATCTTACTAAATGATGATTCAAAGTTGGAAGGAGCATATATTAATTAAATATGAAAACTGGTGCTGGAGAGGGTCGAACCCAGCACCGCAGAAGCAAGTGACCGAAAGTTAGACCAACTGCACTAGAATGTTTATATGTTATAACCAGCATACAAATATATATATATTGTAATTCTAAAAATGGGTGAGGGGCCCAAGGGCCCCCCTGGCCCCACCGTGGCTCCGCCCCTGAATCCTGACCATGAACTTTCGGGTTTTGGTCCAACCCATCTACTAATTCGGCTTGAAAAAAATTATAAATTCTTTAACTAATATATTTATTTTGTTACTTGTATATATAGGTGTCGTTCGTTTGACACGACCTATTATCACACGGAGAATTCAAACTTGAGATCTTTGGACAGACATTAATATCTCTACCGGTTGGCCGATTCATAGACACATGAAGTTACATTATTAGTAGTGTAATAATGTATGGTTAAGAATTTCAGAAAATAATAACTTGACTAATTTTGTGGAACAAAACGGATAAAGTACTTGTTTTAAGTCAATCCTATAGGGCTTGGTTTAATTTCTTATTTAAGTCAATTCTATTGGGCTTGGTTTAATTTCAAATGAGGTAAATAGTAGGAGTACGAATCTATTCGAATTATTAGATGATTCAAGTTGCGAATATTTTTGGTTACAAAGTTTCATTTATAACCCTATCAAATTATAGAGCTATTCGGACCAAAGCCCAAAGATTATGGATAACAAAATACACCATTTGTTTCTTATGAATTGAAGCATTTCTTTTAAGCACGGAGATTAAAAATAGTACTCCATTTTATAATAAACAAAGTAAAAGAGAACAAAGCAAGAGGATGAAGAGAGAACACCGTTACTTTTTGTCAAAAATAGAAATACCCCAATTATCTTAAATCTTTCCAAAATGGAAAAACAACTCAATTAATAAGGAACGAAAGGAATATATTACTACCCGACCCCGACCCATACTGAAAAAACCCTAAACCCATGTACCCTACGGCCTACTATAGCCGGTCCGGGTACCCAAAAAACTCGGGGCACAGTTTATAGGACTGAAACTATGTAAGTTATGTAACAATGAGAAAATCTGTAAAGAATAGACCAGAATCAAAGTGTCAAAAAGAATTTATAACAAGTCGCATTCCATCAGTCAAAAGAATTATTCACATAATTTTGATTGGGTCTTGCCCCTAAACCAACCATTGCACAAATCAAAACAGCAGCCAAACACCAATCAACCTGTACAGGGGATCTCACCAAAAAGTTCGAGGTCGCAGGCTCCTACTCGCGCAATCAGTACCCTCGTTCGAGCATCAACAACTACCAACAGAGCTTCAAGAACCCGATAGCTCAGACTACGAGTCACTAACCTGTACCAGACTTCCATTTTTTCTACGTCCCCCCCACCCACCAAAGAATTGCAGCTAACGAGCTCAATAAACTTCGCCCAACAGAAGGCCTAACGAGACAAGAATGAGACTTAAACGAGAGAAAGTAAAGTAAAAGAAAATTACGTCATTTCCATATACTATCGGCTAAAACCTAAACATCCAGAAGCAGTGATACCATTAGACGAACTCAGGTTGCTCTCTCTTTAGAGAACTAATCATCGAAAGAAGCAAGGCGATTAAATCTTCTTGTGGATATATGATCTTCATCATCTGATGAGACTGCTGGAGAAGTTTCTTCAGCGAGAGACTCGAGCATTGAGACCACTTCAGACGAGTCATCCAGATAATACTTGGCTTTGCTTGGTTTTTGACCGACAGTGCAGGCAAATACTTCGGTATTGTATGAAAGTATATTTTTGGACACAGCATTACCAATTAGTTCAAACATATCCTCGTCGGATCTGTCATCGCCAATGCATAGTACGAAATCAGCCTGCTCCCCTTTCTCTGTCATCGATGTGAAGATCTTTTCAGCAACTACACCTTTGCTAACACCCTGCATTACGAAAAAAAAAAGCAATCTTAATTCAATGTTCATGTTGTTTTGAAAGGAAATTCGTCGTGTGCGATAAGGATAAGAGGGAGTGCTCGAGATGGAGAGATTTGACACTGATTATAAGAGGGAGAAAATAGTATGAAAACTGAAAACTCCTTAAGCAATCGAAGAGCAAAACCATAAGGAGACATGCCTGAGGTTTAATTTCTACTATCAACTGTCCACTCTTGACAGCGACAGGTTCATTTGCCAAGACACTCTCCAAATGATCCAACATTTCCTTTGCCTGAGAATAACCGAAAACAGGGTCTGCATCCTGATAATGCCAAACTAAGGAACTTTCTTTCCTCTCAATCCCAGAACCATCTGTAGCCTCTGTATATGATTTCATAACAGGCTCAGCCATCTGCATCCAGCCAAAATCGGAACCCTGACCATAAGTTTCCCATTCTTCACTTTGCGGCCACCTGCAAATCAGTCATTCAAAAAGCAAACAGATCATCAATCTGGGTCTAGAAATGGCAGTGCTAAAGGATTTGGACACTTGGGTAGCATCATAATGTGCAACTCAGCTCATTTAACCCGACCAAGAATGAAAACCAAACAAAAGCAACCTCCACCCCAACCAAAAAATAAAACATTTTTAGAAGAGGTGCATACTCAAACAAGAAAATGGATACAGTCCACAATCAGAAGATTGAATGAACTACTACTAATAAGGATAACTAAATCAGTCAACCAAATACTAAAATAGTATACCAATACAATCCAAGAAGTTTCACCCAAATAAAGACACATCAAAATCAGTCACCAGAATACCAAATTACCAATCCAGTCCAAGAAGTTTCACCAGAATAAAGACACATCAAATCAGATCCAAATACCGAATTACTAATACAGTCCAGAAGTTTCACTTCTTGGGAAAGATGGGTATTTAAAAACAACATCAAGAATCAGAAAAAGCAATAAAACAAGATTGCCAAATGCTAACTTATTATGACTTTAAATACTGCAATGCAAGATCTTAGGGTCCACTAGTGACTGTTTGGAAAGTCAGTAAGATATCACTATCAATTGGGAATTTGGAATAGAAAAAGGCATATAGTAACAGAAGAGCATATTATATCCAGACTATAGTCTCTGACTGAAACTAAAATAGCTAAAATTAATGAGAGAAGACAAATTAGGTGTATACCTTAAAAAGTAGCCATGTTCTGCAGCAAGTCCAAGCTTCTTGCAAGGATTAAACCACTGGCTTAAGCTCTCTCTACCTCTTCCGCTCACCATAAAAACTATATTCTTGGGATCAGAACACAGACTGTTCAAAAGAGATAGTATCTCAGCACTTGGAGTCTTCACGATCAAATTTTGAGGCATCAACGTGCCATCATAATCCAACAGTATAGCCCTGTTTTTGGCCTTACAGTAAGCAGCCACAATATCATCAATAGAAAGTTTTCTAAAATTAGGATCCAATGCCACTACTCGGAACCCAAATCCAAGACCAATACCCCAGCATCTTTTCCGGAAGTGTTCAGCGCAAGTTCTTTCCATATCTTGTAAGAAGCTTCTAGACCAGAAAGCTACATCATGAGTGCTAACATATCTGTAGTGCTTCTCGTGTCGCAACTCCTTCTCCGTTTCCGACATTGATATAGACTCATTCATTGCCTCTGCCGTTGCTTCAACATTCCATGGATTGACACGAATGGCACCACTTAGGGAAGGAGAGCACCCAATGAACTCAGATACCACTAGCATGCTCTTCTTAGGTCCACTCGAGTTTGAACCTGTTTCTGCACCGGTGATGCCCTGTCTAGAAATAATATATTCGTACGGCGTCAGGTTCATCCCATCCCTCACTGCTGTAACCACAACACACTCAGCAATGCTGTAATAAGCCATTCTTTCACTGATTGATAAAGAACGGTGAACAAAAATGACAGGTTCATATCCAGGTCTTCCAAACTCCTTAGAAATTCTATTACAGCTCTCCTCTATCTCGGCCTGTAGTTCATCCAAATGTATCCCTTTCGCCCTAGCAGGATTTGCGATCTGCACGAGCACAGCCTCTCCTTGCCAGTTTGGATGCTCCTTGAGCATTTGCTCAAAAGCCAAAAGTTTCAAGTTGATACCTTTGAATATGTCCATATCATCAACTCCAAGCAACACGGTCTTCCCTTCAAACTGCCGCTTTAGCTCCTCAACCTTCAGTTCTTTATCTGCTTGTCTAAGTACAGTCTCAAGATGGCCCATATGTATTCCAACCGTCATAATCTTTATTCCAATCGTCCTTCCATAGTAATCCAACCCAATGTATCCTCTCTTTGACTGATACTCTATGCCCAACATCCGACTGCAACAAGAGAGAAAATGACGAGCATAATCGAAGGTATGAAAACCAATAAGGTCGGAGTTGAGTAGGGCCTTGAGGATTTCTTCTCTAACAGGAAGTGATCTGTATATCTCGGAAGAGGGGAATGGGCTGTGAAGGAAAAAACCCATCCTCAAGCGGACAAAACGCCTCCTCAAAAACGTTGGCAGAACCATCAAGTGATAATCATGTATCCAAACGAAATCATCTTCAGGATTAAGCACCTCAATCACTTTCTGCGAGAACAATTTATTGACAGAGACATACGCTTCCCACTGGGACCGATCAAATCTACCCCCATGATCAGCTGAAAACGGCAGCATGTAATGGAAAAGTGGCCACAGCTGCTTCTTACAAAAACCATGATAGTAGTTAGCCAAAAGACTGGGCGGAATAAAGGCGGGAACACATTTAAACTTCTCCAGGATATGATTGGCCACATCATCCTGCTCAATTGGATCAACATCAACAGGCAATGAGCCAACATACAGCACTTCCATATCCTCCGGCAACCCATCCTTAACCCGCAAAAGCAACGAATCCTCATTCCAGCTAAAACTCCAACCCTTGTTGTCCGGCCTCCGCTTTGCTCTCAAAGGCAGAATGTTCGCCACTATGATCATCCGATCCCCAGCCACCGAAGACGGATTCTCCGATGTCACACTATTCGCTTGCTCATCGTCCAGCTCAGCGATATTCCCCGGAACCGTCATCACCCTCGGGAAACGCCTCCGCTCCTTCTCCCGACCCATCACCGGGAAATTCCCAGATGCTAAATCCAATAGATTCGTATAAGATCTTGACATCATCTTGCCAAATTCTTTCTTATTCCACTCAACCAAAAACCTTTCCCCTCAAATCTCACGACTCTCAACTCTGTTTCCAGCTACCTAAAATCAATAAGAAAAACCATCATTTTACAACCACAACATCACTCAAATCACAAATCCCTCTTTCCAATCAACAAAAAACACAAAATGTCTTCAAAAAATCAAACAGAAATGACACATAATCAAACAAAAAAGCAATGCACGGAAACAAAAAACAGTTACTCATCCAAACAAAACACAAAAAAGGATAAATTCCCGAAAGAAATCAAAACATACCAATCAATGGAAACCCTAGCCTCCAGAGAAATTTCAATCCGGCTCAATGAGCAAGCGGGAACCAGAAATTGGGGATTGCAGCTGACCTCTGCAATTGAAATTGAGCAAGGATTAAATTTCCTGAGAGAAGAAGAGTCAAAGTTGAGCCAAGAATTTTGAGAATGGGATTCTAGGGTTTGACGCAAACAAAACCCAACCCAAAAAAATCAAATATATAAATACTTAATCTTGAATTCGATACACGTAATTTTTGGTTTGGGTATAAAAAATTGAAGCGACGATCGCCTATGGAAAGTCATGGATATGAATATTCAGACAATTAATAATTAATAATTTTCTAAATTAGCCGAAATGGATAGAATAATACTGACTCGGAAACAAAACGTGCCAACAAATAAAAGAATCACTAAACTCACCCATTCACACATCACAGCCCAATCATATTCATCGCAATATTTAAAAATAAATCAACATATAAAATTACTACCACCACCCCTTAAAATAACATCATACCACCATTCCTAGCCAATCATTTATACACGTGCACGAATCATAAGCTGCCACGTGGCAAAAAAAAAAGACCCCCGAAAAAAGACGGCCAGCAATTTGCTGGTCTTTATACAACAATTTTTCTTGTCCAGCAATATCCGACACACTACAGCAATCTATAGATGGTTGTGTAGTGTTTGTAATATTGCTTTGTAGCGTTTATAATATTGTTGTATAAGTGGTGTCACGGTGTCACTTTAAAAGGGGTTTTCATTTTAACACAAACCAACTATCTCATGTATTTAGAAAATTTGGATAAATTGGAAAAGATAAAAATATGCATTATTGAAACTATTAGTGAGTTTTTTAGGATCAATTGTGAAATTAATGTATTATGATTGGAGATGTGTATTCTTGATGGTAGTTTTTTATTTTAATTTAGTAAAAAATAATGAGAATCTAAGTTAGTTGTAAAAGTAATAACGGAAAAATAAATGTTTAAATGCGCTAGATATTGATGATGATTTTATTCTCAGTTACGCACGAAATTGCACATGGTATGAAGCGTTGAATATATAGATAATGTTTTTGGGATGTCGATGCAATAATGGTAAACCGAATTACTATGTCAACTAACCAATCAACATATATATGCGGGAGTGCGGGACCTAATATGTTATAACAAATTCGAACAAGAGACAAAACACTTCAACAGTATGATTATAAACCGACAATAATATTGGTGTAATATACAAAATTCAATTTCACATTGCATTATAATCTTAAAATTTTTATAAATCTAGAGGTCAAACTTTCGTAAAATATAAAATGAGAATCTAAGATGGTTGTAAAAGTAATAACGGAAAAATAAGTGTTAAATGAGTCAGATATTGATGATGATTTTATTCTGAGTTTCGCACGAGAACGCACGTGGTATGAAACGTTGAATATACATACAATGTCATTTGGAATGTCGATGCAATAATTGTAAATCGAATCACTATGTCAACTAACTAATTAAAATATATATATGTGGGACCTAATCCGTTATAAAAAATCCAAACAAGACACAAACACTTTAACAATATGATTACAAGCCGACAATAATATTGGTGTGCTATAACAAAATTCAATTTCACATTGCATAATAATCTTAAAAATTTTATAAATTTAAAGGTCAAACTCAGGTAAAAAAAATAATGAGAATCTAAGTTGGTTGTAAAAGTAATAACAGTAAAATAAGTGTTAAATGCGTCAGATATTGATGATGATTATATTTTGAGTTACGCACAAGAATGCACGTGGTATGAAACGTTGAATATACATATAATGTCATATGGGGGTGTCGATGCAATAATTGTAAATTGAATCACTATGTCAACTAGCCAATCAATATATATATGTGGGACCTAATCCGCTATAACAAATCTGAACAAGACACAAAACACTTCAACAATATGATCACAAGACAACAATAATATTGGTGTACTATACAAAATTCAATTTCACATTGCATAATAATCTTAAAATTTTTATAAATTTAAAGGTCAAACTTTGGTAAAAAAAGTACTCCCTCCGTCCACGAATAAGAGTCCCGTTTTTCCATTTTGGTCCGTCCACGAATAAGAGTCCCGGTTCATAATTACCATAAATGGTAAAGAGACCTCACATTCCACTAACTCATACCACTCACATATCATTTAAAACTAATATATATAAGTGGGACCCCTATTCCACTAACTTTCTTCCACCCACTTTTCTTAACCTTTCTTAAATCCCGCGCCATTTAGAAATGAGACTCTTAATCGTGGACGGAGGGAGTAATGAGAATATAAGTTTGTTGTAAAAGTAATAACGGTAAAATAAGTGTTAAATGCGCCAGATATTGATGATGATTTTATTTTGAGTTACGCACGAGAACGCACATGGAATGAAACGATGAATATACAGATAATGTTATTTCGGAATGTCGATGCAATAATTGTAAACCGAATCACTATGTTAACTAACCAATCAACATATATATGTGGGACCTAATCCGCTATAATAAATCCGAACAAAACACAAAACACTTCTACAATATAATTACAAGCCGACATTAATATTGGTGTACTATATAAAACTCAATTTCACATTGCGTAATAATCTTAATTATTTTATAAATTTATAGGTCTGATCAATCTAAATTAATAAATAAAATATTGATGATAACAAGTCATACAAATCGACTTCAGTGTCTACTTAATAATAATATGAACAAAGATAAAACTCAAACAATGATTCATCAATTTAATTTGTGTGTGCAGTCTCGTGCGTTCATGGTGTATCTAAAATTATTTGTACTAAATATATAAATTTTTCATTTTATTATCAAAGATAAATACATTAATGTCGTTTCTTCTTAATATCCCACTGATTTTATAAGTTAAATATAAAGATATGTCATTAGGAATGTCGATGCAATAATTATAAACCAAAAATCATAAGTTGAATATAAAGAGAATGTCATTTAGGGATGTTAATGCAATAATTGTAAACCGAACCAATATGTCAACAAGCCAAACGTGATGTGGGACCTAATCCGCCGTAACAAACCCGAATACGACACAAAACACTTAAAACAACATGATTACAAGCCGACAACAATATAATACTGTACTATATAAATCTCAAATTTAAATTGCATAATAATCTTAATTTTTGTGTTATATCCATAATTATCCTATCCTAATTCTATACTCCACCCATCTCATGTTATCCGCACTTTTCATTTTAGACCGTAAATTTGGGATTGATTTTTTAGTGTAATTATATTAGAATTTTAAGTGTAATAAAACATCAGTTAATAAATGAGCTCTTAACTTAATCTAACATATTAATTAAATATATTAATCTAACTTAAACTATAAATAGTAGGGGTGTAAATTCGGGTACCCGTAGGTACCCAAACCCAAAAATTCGGGTACCCGAACCCGAAATCTCAAAAATATCATACCCAATACCCGACCCGTATGTGATTCGAGTACCCTAATACCCGATGCGGGTACCCGAACCCAACTAATCGGGTACCCATAAACCCGAAATTATTATATTTGAAATTTATTCTTTTATATAAATTAATTTGTGACGAGAATAGAAATTATTAAAATAACACAATACTTATACTATTTATTGACTATAATTCTACTCCTATATTATATAAAATAGACATTAGACAAATAGACACTACTTAATTTTAAAATAAATTTTTTTTGGTATAAATTGAAACATAAAGGAGATTAATTTTTTAAGACATTAACTAAACATGTAAATAAAATGGAGAAAGCATAACTAATTAACTATATATTTTCAAAAGATAACAAGTAAGAACATAAATAATGCAACTGAACACGAATGTAAAAAAGTATTAAAGTCGAGATAATAGAATAATGAAATGTCAAAGCAACCAAGCATATAATCTAAAAAATGTCAAAGCAGTAAAACATAATCCAAATAGTAAACTAAGAACTTTATAAACCAAAATATTTATCACAAATACATAATTAATCGGGTTTAATCGGGTATTAGGTCGGTATCCTAATACGGGTTTCGGGTACCCTAAACCCGAAGAATCCTAACATTAATTACCCAAACTCGTACCCGGACCCATAAATTCGGGTTTCGGGTACCCAAAACCCGTCGGGTATTGGGAATGGGTCGGGAATACCCGAAACCCGCGGATTAAATTTTCAGGCCTAATAAATAGTGTAAGTAGTTTGTGACGAGCCGAAATGGAAGAGTCCACGTAACATGGGATGGAGGGAGTATATAAATTTGAAACATTATTTATATTATTGCTAAGAAAAATTATCCTATATTTTCCATTTTTTTATCAAGAGAAATTACATTTATGTGGCTTTTTCCTTTCCCATCGAGTTTATAATAAGTAGGTGAATAACCATTTATGTAGTGAGGGTGAGATTATCACTTCTCATAAAGAAAGAGGATAAGGTTTGCCAGCCGACTTCATATTACATTCCAGCTGGCAGCATCCCACGCGCTCTTCGCGTGGCATCTGGGGATGTGACACGTGTCCTCTCATTTGGCTGACGAAAGCGCGTCAACTTCGGGCCCACCTTGTACGGTCATGGGCTTGTTGCGTAAGTGCTGACGAGGATTCAGCTCGGGCCTTCTCCCGGCCCGATTTTTTATGCGGGCTGCTGGTTCAAATAGTAAAGCCCATATATAATTACAATATGATTATTTGAAATTTTGAACGTTATATTAGTGTATGGTGGGAGCTAGAGGTACCCACGGTTCAGGAACCGCCGGTTTCGGTTTTGAAAATTGTTGAACCGAAACCGAACCGCGAGGGTATTTCACGGTTACGATTTCGGTTCCAAAACTGCCGGTTTCGATTTCGAACTGACGGTTTTCCGGCGGTATTTTTACGATTTTTCACGATTTCAAACCATCAGTTTTTTGCGGTTCCGGCTTGATTTCACGGTTTTTCGGCTGTTTTTCGCGGTTCCGGTTTGAAACCGCGCGGAACCGGCGGTTCCGGCACGGTTTCGGTTTTAGGGTTTAGCCGCTGGTTCCATAAACCTTGGGCAGGTCTAGTGGGAGCTTCTAATTAAATTGCCAGAATTATTGTGAAGTTTGATCAAGTTTTGATTCATCGTTGAACTTTAAAATTTGTCAAAAACACTATAAATTTGAATTTGTTCACAATCATTTTATGGAGAAAAATATGATCATTTAAGTGCAATATATTGTAGAAGTTTTTTCAACCAAATGATGTTATTTCTTCGTGAATATATGACATCGTTTAACTCATTGCAGTGACGGCTACGTATTGTTTCACGGCAAATAGTAGATACTACAAATTCGCTAAACAAAATTTGTCATGTGATAATTATAAATAATTTCAAATTTTATAAATTTTCAGCTAATTTTTACAGTAGTGGTTTGGATCAAATTTGACCAACTCTGAATAATTTTAAAGTCTTGGAACTAACCATATTTGATTAAATCTATTTATAGGGGTGCGATTACGAATCGATTTTTTGCCAATACGATCCAATAAAAAAATCTAAAACTTTATGAGAAATGAATCTGATCCAATCCGATTCGCCCAAAAATCCAAAATTTGAACTAAAAAATATTATTTGATTTGAAAAAAATTGAAATTGCATAAAACTATAAAAAATCGAAATCTCAGTACCAAAAATCTGAAATTTTTGAAAATTCAATACAAATATCAGAAATCTAATATCAAATGTCCAAATCCCATTAAAAATTGTTCAACAAAATCTGTTTACTTTATATTATTAAATATTTTTAATATACCATATAAATGTATTTCGAAATCCGGATTACTCTTATATTAACATCATATCCGATTTGATCTGAAATAAACATCTAAAATTTTCGAAAAAATTCAATCCACACTGAAAATTCAAAAAAACTCAAACTAAATTTTAAAGTTAAATTTAAATTTAAATTTCATTTTCAATTTTTAAGTTTCTGATATTTTTGCCCATGCCTAACACTTTGGTCATCTTTATATTAGGATTCCACCTCACTTTAGATTATCCTAAACACACTTCATTCTTTTTAAAGTATGAGTATATTACTTTTGACCAAACATTTCTTTTGACTATAGCAAGAAAAAATTGCAAATCACATTATTATTTTGTGAATTTTGATGTGTAAGCATGCGAAAGAAATGCCATGGAATGAAAATCATTAGGATATGCATAACTTTAGTAAAAAATAATATCTTTCTCTTATGAGTATCATATTTCCATAAATCAATAAAAAACATACCTCACAAGATACATATAATGGGGCAAATTGTCAACAAATATAAAATTTAGTGAGTTTTTAGTTTGATCCCACAAATTACAAAATAAGTTGGAAAATCATGAAATTCTGGACATAAATCAATAAAAAAACATACCTCACAAGATACATATTATGGGGCAAATTGTCAACAAATATAAAATTGAGTGAGTTTTTAGTTTGATCCCACAAATTACAAAATAAGTTGGAAAATCATGAAATTCTGGAGGTATACGCAATAATCTCACATTCAAAAGCACTGCGTGCCTAAGTGCTGCATTTGTTCATATATTTCAATTACAAGACAATATTTTATGTATAATTAGACATATCATATAACTCATCGATGATGTCCACATATGATTTATCAGACATAGTTGCGCAAGAAAAAAAATTGCACTAAATTGCACTAGATGACTACGAACAATCCAAAATCTCAGGATTTCCGATTGATGTTTAAAATTGTGGGACATAATAATTTTTGAACAAATTTTATGTATTTTTTCAACCGTGTGCAGTATATTATATTATAAATTGAATATAATTTGTATATATCAAAATAGTACCCTGAATATCTTATTGGAGCAATCAATATCTTAAAAGTGCATTGATAAAACTCACGAAAATATAATTAATGCAATTTGCAAAGAAAAAATTAGGAGTATTTCATTGTCTTGAAATGCAATAGGTAATTATGGGATAATTAGAACGTACATACAAATTGTTTCACCAATGTTTCAATTGAGTACAAAATGTTTTAAGTTAACAAATATTATACAAAAAGTTTGATTTGTGTTACGAATTGGTACATTCCATCTAAAATCACTAACACTATCACATTTTCTTGTTTTTCTCCAAAATTATGCCCTAAAAACATGATACTCCGTATTATTTTTCTAAATAATACTCCCTCCGTCCCAAGATAAGTGGCCTACTTCTTTTGGGCACGAGATTTAAGGAATGATATTTAAATAAGTTAAAGTGGAGAGAGTAAAGTATGAGAGAGGGAAAAGTAGAGGAGAGAAGAGAGAATAAAGAATGTGAAGAATAAAGTAAAAGAGATGACTTTTTGCTAAAAATGGAAATATAGGTCACTTATAGTGGGACACTCCAAAAAGGAATACAGATCACTTATCTTGGGACGGAGGGAGTATCTTATTGCCATATGGGCATTTTATCAAGCAATGAATTCACATTTAACTTTCAGCTAATATTTGTAGCTAATTTAAGAGTCGAAAGGATGAAACATAAGAAAAAGTAACGATGTTAGTGATTTTTAGACGGAATGTACTAATTTGAAACACTAATCAAATTTTTTGTATGATACTACTATTTATTAACTTAAAATATTTTGTACTCAATTAAAATATTAGTGAAATATTTTGCACGTAAATTGTAATTATCCCTAATTATGATGAAAATTTATCTAGTTTACATATGTAAAGACTAAAGATTGAATTTTTAACAATTTTTTGTCAAGGGGGTGTTGTGAAAATTAATCCAAGAATCTAGCAAAATAAACCCGACATCAGTCTCCAAGTATAATCTCCACTCCCATCATTCCTTCCTTCAACAACTCCATCATTTCGCCCAATTCTCTGAAATTGAATCATCATCAAGCAATCAAACAGGGATGGCTGGCTACAAGGGCGAAGATGAGTACGATTATCTCTTCAAGCTAGTGCTAATCGGCGATTCGGGCGTTGGGAAATCCAATCTCCTCTCGAGATTCACCAAGAACGAGTTCAATCTCGAGTCCAAGTCCACTATCGGGGTTGAATTCGCAACCAAGAGCCTTAACATCGATGGTAAAGTTATCAAGGCTCAGATTTGGGACACTGCTGGTCAAGAGAGGTCTTCCCTTTTTCTTGTTTTCCTTTTTTGTGTTTTCTGTTTTACTGATTTTACTCGCAAGATTCGATTTTTATTTTGTTTTGTTTTTGAAATTGTTTGATTTGAGCAAGATGTAGGCTTGGTTTTATGTGTAATTGATTATGAAGAAGTGCAATTCGTGAGTTTGTGTGTGGAGTTTGCTGCTACTGAGGTGTTTCATGTATTGGGAAATTGTGAGAATTTGAGAGGGGGCGTTTAGTGTATAGATCGAAACAAATTGGAGAATCGGAGAACAAGGTGGCATACATGGGGAGATTTGTGGTGGTGGGGGTTCCGCTAGGGTACAATCGAGTCGTGTGTGTGAGTATTAGGCGCGGAGGTGGGAGTTGGATATGCATAATTGAGGATGGTACCCATTAGGGTGGAGCTTAGATGGCTCTCCTTTAGGGTATAAATGAATCGTGTGGGAGTATTAGGCGTGGAGGGGAGTAGGATATGCATAGTTGAGGATGGTATTCATTTTGGTGGAGCTTCAATTGCTCTCCTGCAAGGTACTACCGCATCGTGTGTGGGAGTAGTAGGCATGGAGGTGGAAGTTGGATATGCATAATTGAGGATGGTATCCATTTTGGTGGGGCTTAGGGGGCTCCGGTGTAGGGTACAATCGAGTTGTGTGTGTAAGCAGTAGGCACGGAGGTGGGAGTTGGATATGCATAATTGAGGATAATATCCATTTTTGGTGTGTGTGAGTATTAGGCGTGGAGGAGGGAGTTGGATATGCATAACTGGGGATGGTATCCATTTTGGTGGGGCTTAGGTGGCTCAATATAGGTACAACGGGTCGTGTGTGTGTGTGTGTGAGTATTAGGCATGGAGGAGGGAGTTGGATGTGCATAATTGGGGATGGTATCCATTTTGGCGGGGCTTAGGTGGCTCCACTGTAGGGTACAATCGAGTCGTGTGTGTGAGTATTAGTTTGGTGTGGCTACTTCCAATTGATTTTTTTAAGGGGTTACATGTGTGGATTAATGGGTTGCATTTTTGGATTCATTTCACGCGCGATGTTTTTTGTTGCACTTGATGCACCGTGTCAGATTAAAACCTGCCCAGCCAAGCCGTCACTTAGCGTATATATACCAGTAACATTCATCCTTGATCCTTTATGAGAGGGCAGGGTCAACAAGCATCTGCTATTACGAGATCACTTGTAGGAAGTCGTTTAGGTTTTACACCACTCGATGGGGAAATACTGGAAACCCATACATTACGATTGGTGATCAGTCTTCGAGTGTCTAGCATCGTTGTAATTTTCAGGCAGTGGCACTTCTCATATTTGTCTATCCCCTGTTAATTTGAATTTCGTGCACGTTGCACCTTAATCTAACTTTCATGCGGTCAAAATATTAGCATCTCCTTTTACAAGGACAGATTCGTGCTCCATTGCTTGCATTTATGTGTTAAGTTGGAGCAAAACTATGGTTAAATGTCATTTTAGATTTGATAACTACCTTGTTTTCTTTTGATGCCTGTGATATACTTTCTCGTGTACAACTAGAGTAGATTTCTTTTGCAAAACTTTTTTTTCTGTGATTTGGCTAAGATCGAACTTTTCATACTGCCCACAAATTTCTGGACTTTTAATTAGCTCTGATTGAAAATGAGGATATTTGTTCCACCTTGTATAGTCGTATTGCACGTATCTAAATAGACCATTCTTTGTCGATATTCTGTTCTCTATACGTTGAAGCTAATCGTATTGTCATGTTTGATTCGATGTAATTTATATGGCAATTTAGAGAAGAAACACTCACTGGATGTTAAATAGATCTTCTGCTTTATATGCTGCTATTGGCGATTTTATAATGTTTGTTTATTGTTCCACAGATATCGTGCCATCACTAGTGCTTACTATCGAGGAGCTGTTGGTGCACTGCTGGTATATGATGTTACCCGGCGTTCTACTTACGAGAACGTCTTAAGATGGCTCAACGAACTGAGAGGTCACACCGATCCAAACATTGTGGTCATGCTCATCGCCAACAAATCGGATCTTCGCCATCTGAGAGCAGTTTCAACCGAGGAGGGTCAAGAATTAGCTGAGAGGGAGTCTCTCTACTTCATGGAGACTTCTGCTTTGGAAGCAATCAACGTCGATAACGCCTTCACTGAAGTCCTCGCTGAGATTCACCGGGTCGTGAGCAGGAAGGCAGTTGAGGGTGGCGATGAAGCTGCTTCTTCGTTTCCATCTAAAGGGCAAACCATTAATGTCAAGGACGACTCATCTGCTTGGAAGAAACTCGGGTGCTGCTCAAGCTAGGAGCTCGGTAACTATCATCGTGGATACCTTTTGTTTCAGAATCACTTGCTACTGACATCCCTTTCTATCTCTTTACTCTATACCTTATCGTCCCTTTTTACTTTCTGTTCTACACTAGTCCCGAGTATACAAGGAGTATATTCGTCAACACTAAAATTTAATCGAAGCACGACGAGATGATAGTTTATTTGGATAGTTTTACAATGCATTTTTATGACAATGGTGTTGTGTTGGGGATATTTTTCATGGAAAACCATTGCATATATAATCGTTATAACATCTCATTGCTTCTGTGTGTTTCTTCGACTTCGAGTTTTGTTAGAACTTGAATCGAACCTGAACCGGACCGACAGTTCTGGTTTTGGAATCGTAACTGTTTCTCACTGGTTAAATATTGGAATTGGCATTTCGATTCTATTTTGTTTCTGATCGCCGATAACCACCAGTACCGTGAATTTATATGTCGGCCCGGTTATGGTTGCACTTCCCTTGGAACCGTAACCGCTAGTTCCGAACCCTAACCAGAAGCATCTCTATTTGTACATATTATATGTAGAAAAGAGGAGGAAAAAAGAAAAAAAGGTCAAATGAAATAATTTTTCTCCATATCTTTACAGTGAGGGAAGGGGAAAAAAAGAAGAAGACATGATGCCAAGATTTGTGCGAATTTTTATTATTGTTATTCACGTTTTGAGTTCTATGCTCTCATCCGGTGCCGCCGGCACAGCACGGCGCTTCCACCCTATGTCGTCGGAACACCATGGAGGACTCGGGCAAGTCCCCGAGGTCTCCGAATAGGAGCTTGTCCTCCTCCCCGATGGGCACGGAGAACTCCATGTCGGCCTGGGCGCCGCCCCACGTGGGGACCACCACGAGGGTCGTCGCGGGCACCACGTCGCACAGCCAGCCGAGCTCTCCGGCCAGCTCGACGAATCCGTCGTCCGCCGGACACGGCTCGACGTCAGGCTGGCTGGAGGTGGGCTCGGGAGGGAAGCTGGTTACCGGTGGTGGACTGACGGTGTCGGATGACGAGGATGAGATTGTCGTCTTCGCGGCCGAGGAAGCCGCCGTCGTGGGCAAAGGAGGTTTGTGGTGTTGGTGGTGGTGGTGATTCTTGGTGGTGGTGGGGAGAGGGTGGTTGTGATTGCAAGAGTAGGTGATAAGGAGGGTTGTGGGGTCAAGCCGGCTTCTCTCAACTTGTTTTCTGGCCGGGCAACCTTTCGAGCTGCTGCACTTGTAATATCCCCTGTCATGCAAATGGAGTCAAATGAGTCAGTTGAATGTGAGATTCATTACTAAACATGATAAAAATGAAAAGTGTCAAATTTTTAGAGGCGGACGGAAATAAAAATAAGTGACAAATTTTTAGATAATAACTAGACAATTCATAACATTGATGCAAATCAAGAATATGAAGATAAAATCGATAAATTGAAAAAATTGAATTGTTAAAGAGAAAATAGAAATGATAAAATTCAAAAGTGGAACGATTTTAATGAGATGAAATAAAAAAAATAATATAAAACAAAAAGAGACCCCATTATTAAAGCATAGAATTATTGTCTTATCGTACTCGATATAAGATAAAGTTGCATGAAAAAGATGGCATTACTATTATGGTGTATAGTATAGTACTACCATTCTTTATGGCACACCAAATTTCACCAGACTAATTAATAAATTTGGATAAGGTGATATACATATTTGTTGCTGTTGTCGGCAGCAATATTGGGTAAATTAAGGAAAAATAAAAATTTAACACAAAGTCCTAAAAGGCAAGTATTTCTTTATCTTTGTAAGCTCGAGAGATATACACCAGCTAGACATTTCACGTTGAGATTCAAGAAGATATTTTCATAGACTTTTAGTACTTCTTCTTTTGAAATCAAAACAAAAATCAAATTTAACTTGCATATGGTGTATTTGACAAATCTTCAAAATTATACTGCATCTGTCCATAACCAATACTGTTGTTGATCTATTTTGGATTGTCCCAAAAATTAGTCACCTTCTATTTTGATAACTATATTAGTAGTATTATTATTTACTATTACCATTATATTTTCTTGATATTAATCTTAAAATAAAGAGAAATATAATAAAATAGATGAATAAATTAGGCATAACATTAAAAATAAAAAAAATGGAACAAATTTTATCCTCAAAATTTAAAAAAAAATAGAAGTTTGAATGTTTCAAAAAATTGGAGGCATGCCATCCCCCAATTTGACTAGCCCATGAAATCAAAATGTGTGTGCTAAGTATCTTTCAACACATGAATTGCAAGTGGCTTTTTTATATTTTAATTTTTCAATCTTTTCTATGCTCAAGAGCGTGGGAAATGGTCCAAAATGGAGCAAAGATGAAAGCGAGTGGGATTCAAAAATTAATTAGACAAATTCCAACTACTAACCATTATTCAATAATTCAATTATTAATTATTCCATAGCCGCCTCTAATAATCTATTTCTTTAATAGTAGTTTATCTCTTTTCACTTTACAATAATTTAAAACCACCACCACCTACCCCCTCCTCCCTCCGCCGGCAGCTACACCATTTTCATTTAATTTCAATCCACCATTTTTATCCATTTTTTTGGTTTATGATAGTAAAAAAGAACACATAATAGTATAAGAATACATTAATTAAATTAAATAAATAATTAATTACCTTGGATAAGGCGATCCCTTTATAGGCTTTTGGCCGTATTTCCGCCACGACCAAGAATCCGGCGGCGGATACACCTCCGTTTTGCTCCGGGAGCCGTCTCCGCCGCCGATGGGCACCGTCACTACTCTTTTATTAGCACCCCTCCTACTACAAAAACTCAAAAAAATTAAAAACATAATATCAATTGATACTATTTTCAAAAAAAAAAAAAAGTTACAAAATCACACCTTTTTTTTGGAGAAGGAGCATACGCTTCTTCGTCACCGGAAACCGGAGATTCGGCCGTATTATCCCGCGGAGGAGTGGCGGCGGAAGCCTCATCGTGTTCATCATCAAATCCACCCTCCATTTTAAATCACAATTACTATAGAAAATATGTTTATATACACAAAAAAAAACACTACTATGTGTGTGTAGCTTTTGTATGCATGTGTGTGTAATTTGGCCGGAGGCGGTGGCGGTGGCGGAGGAGGTGGCCGGAGGGAGTTGGTGTAGGGTGGTGGAATTTGTGAGCTTAGGGATTTTAATATGGGAGTAGTCACGTTGACAGATTGGCATAGGGGAGTAATTTATTAAGGACGTGCAAACCAATTCACTAATTAAATAATAATTTCTTGACACATTCTTGTGGGATTTAATTAGTTTTATAATATATGTGATGCAGTGATGAGGGTTTATTGCTCACTTGTAATAATTTAGGTTTAAAGTTAGCTGTCACATGATATCATATTAATGGGTCAGTTTGTATATGCGGGAAGAGTGGACGATTTGTAAAATAGATTGGATTTGAATTAGTATTTATTTGGGGAGAATAATTGGAGTTATAAGATATGATTTTTTTGAGAGTGGTTGCTTAAATTGAGGACATGTTCAATTCTTGAATAGCAATTAGGTCCTTGAGCTAATAGTTTTGCATTGAGTTCTCAATTGATTTTGTCTAAACGCAGTAATAATTTATGTATATGTACTTCTCTCTCTTGTTTAAATCCTAACATTTTTCTTTCAGCACGAGATATTATGCAGTATTGTATAAAGTGAAAACAATAGAGTAAAGAGTGTTGTTTTCATATTTAGAAAAGTATAAAGTCAAGTAAATTGTCGCAAAAGGAAATATGCACCACTGAGTGGTAGGGGAACATTAAATAAGGTTCTTTTAGCATAATAGATTTCAACATTTTTTTCCACCCTCGTCGTCTATATAGGTGTATAAATAAAAGTTAAATGTTTTAAGAAGAAAAAACCGGTAGAGGTTAGGTCTCACCTACATTCGACAAGGTCTAACTCACACATATAACTAGTCAGAGCACACACGAGTGTGGCTCGTCGTATAATAAATAGGAGAACCTATATTTCATATCGAAAATAAATTATTTTGTACTCCATTCGTTTTCTTCAAAGTGAAACATTTTTTTCCGTATAAATTTTGATGCAGGATTGTTTTGTTTATTCTGAACAAAGAATAAAGTGGATAGAGTGTTATTTTTATTTCTTAGAGGTGTACTACAAAAATGAGATATTTTAAATGGGACGGATGGGTATTGTATAACCTATTATCATTTATCAATCTCTATGTAACAACTATAGGAATGACTTTATATATCTATTTCACTATCAATATATGTGACAAAATTGTACTATAGTATTTATTGATGACATAGAATATGATCAACATTATAAAATGTTATAGGGAAACCAAACCTAATCAAAATCAAGTTGCATAACAAGAAGGATGATAAAAAATCCAACAAAGAAAGATTCGTTGATAGGCTAATTTTGTTACACCATTATTTTCTCTAATTAAAATATACCATATGACGTTGGGCTTTTGGTCCTTTTATATTACACAATAGTTGTCTTTGGACCCACAAATGTGTGTACTACCCCAATTTGTTTGCTTCACCAAGGACGGCAAACGGATTATGTTGTTTATTTTATTAGTGAAATGAACTTATTCCCAATAATCAGATGGATAATCTTGAGCAAAAAAGTTTTAGTCCCCTACTATAAAATGACAAATTTCCAAGAATATCTAATTATGATCAGACAACAAGGGATCTCAATTCAGCTCAAACCCAATGGGCCGGCCCAAATAAGGAATCGGGCTACCCATTTGGGCCGGCTATTATTAGTCTATGGTGGCATTCGGTACGATAGACAAGATAATACTGATATACAAACAAAACAAAACAAAACAAAACAAAACAAGAAAACAGACGCGAATCTCTCCTTTACGCTGCATATGGCGAATCTTCGTATTTTCCTTGCCACCTGAAAATCGAGTTATAGACGCGATGAGTTGAAGTTGAAGCCGCGACTCAAGCCATAAGGTTTTCGTTACCTGAACTCATCTCCTGTTGGAATATTGAGCTCCAAATCCTCTTCGAACGGCTGGAACACCTGCTCGATCTTCTCTGCCTCAACGGCATCAAGGGTCGGTGGGTCCCACTGCAGGCACATTTTCATAAGAAAAAAGAGGAAGGACTGAGTTTGGTGTGGAATGGACACGAGAGAGAGAGAGACTTGCCTTGGGTGCATTGTCCTTGTCAATGGTAACAGCTCTAATACCCTTTACAAGAAATGGTGCAAAATGCCATTTAGCAATGAGTAGACGACCGAGAAATCATCGAGAAATCGAAAGAATCTCACAAGTACCTCGTAAACATCACCGGATATCACAGTTCGAAGAATGTTCATCGTGACCCTGAACTCTTTCTTCATGCTCTCGGCCAGTGTTTGCTTCCTCCCTTCGCGAATCTGAGCACAATCAAAACCACTGTCACGAATACGAGCAGAAGACAACATAGCAACATTTCCGACTCTAGTGTTTGGAGAAACATTACCGACTGTAGTGTTATCTTTAATGCGGTTGGTGATGATCTCTTGAGGCCTTTAAGGAACGGCGCAATCCAGCCATTCCCTTCTTTGCTCGCCTCAGCTTCCTGGGAAACGGGGAGTATCGTTAAGTAATCTACACGATACAAATACAACATTCTTGAAATCACTCACAAATGATATTAAGATCTCCTCCACAGAATCCTTGGCAAAGCACTCGTCGATGATTGCTTTCCTGCGATAAATCCACAAGTATAAAGCCTCGGATATTTCAACATGACCAGTTCACTTTCGATACGAAGGCGAAGAGTGTAAGACATTACTTGTTCAGGATACTTTGTTCGTCAATCTCAACACTCGTGGAGAACTCCTCGATTGCAGATTTGACAGCATGCTCGTCACCACTGTTTAGACTCATCAAACGACTCTGTAGCTCCGGGAGTTTCTAAGAACAGAAAGTTTCTTAACAGAGTCAGCCAGTTGATGCTGTGAAAATCAGAAAAGATCTAAATTCTAAAGAGTTGAGATCGTCTTTCAAGTTTCAAATTCAACGTGAGAATCAAGAGATTCCCCGAGCTTACATTCACATCATGCAAATAAAAAATAAACGTGCAAAGATCGATTTTCAGCACGGGAGATGAGGAGATGATTGGTGCAAAAATAGTCCTATTTAACTTATCTAACCTCGGAGGGGACTAAATGAGTAGCAAGCCCTGCTGAAACCAATTCTGCGCCGTTCAGCCGAGCCCCGGTCAAGCCCAAAAACTCCCCTAAGCAATTCCAAATTAGTCACACTTTGAAAAAAGTGATCTTTATTTAATTAATTTATCGATCATACATGATCATTCGACTCACCTAGATGCCCGGGGAGGTGTGAGAGGATGTACGAAAAACCACAATCAGTATGAAAGCCAATGCTAGCCTCCGGAGTTGCAAAAACCTAGCTCAATGTGTCGTAAACGAAATCATCAATATCCAAATGCGAGTATAGAGTAAATGGAAGAGAAGGATTGATTATACACGGTTTTTTCTGTGACGACGGAGAACTTCATTGGGACCATCAAGGATGCACCTCCACCCATGGAAATCCCATGAACTAGAGCAACCTTACACAGTCAATAATAAATTAGTGAGTGTTACCATTAATTCTAAATTTTTGACTAATATGTAGGGAGTTTCGACCGAAACCTGTGTTTTCTTATATGTATGGATGTGGTAACATAGCCAATACATTCGGTACACCACTTCAAGGCTCGGATCCTCTGGAAAACGAACAAAGGTAAACTTCTATCAGTTTTGTAGATATATAAAAAGCTAGAATAAGAATGTTTTTCCACTTACTCGACATTCTTCCATCATAAAACATTTTAAGATCCCCGCCAGCTGAGAAAGCCCGGCCAGATCCCTACAGACATACGAGAAGCTTTGAGCTTAAAAATCTTGGCTTTTTAGGTAAATTATTTCAGTTAGTTACACTGTTTTGGTTATGAACTGACCTTGATTAGTATCAGTTCTGCGTCGTCGTCTTTCTCCCACTTTTCCAATAGCCTCGCCAGCAACTCAACCTAGTCCAATTTATCCGACTTTTTTTAGGAAAGCATTCAAATGAAAAAAAAAGGAATTTAAGGTTTAATTTCCTTAAGTTACCACTTCAAATGAAATAACATTCAATCGTCGAGGCTGGTTCAAGGTGATCACTCTTACATGGCCGACTTCCTCACCTAGAACGACCTAAGCAAGACATTCAGATATCAACAGTTAACGAATCTCGGTAATTACTGAAAGAAGAGACTAATGTGCAATATAAGAGACTAGTGTACCTCTTCATCTGGATTTACAGCCACTTGTGCCATTGAAATTACACCGGCTTTACTCAACAAGATAAGAGAGGAAACACCTACAGTTTTCAGAAGGTTTAAGCCCAAGCAGAATTCACAAATCGAGGGAATATGTAAGTATATATGTGTATACATAAGTATAAGTCTATAACAAAGACACTAAACTACAATATACATATAGCACAGAGTGAATTAGACCACGTTTGCCGGCTGTACAATGCAGTATAAATCCAAGAAAGACTGAGGAACAATCATGTGGCATAGCTTCAATATGTTCAAAGGATCGGTTGGGAAATTAGTACCCATAACACAAGAAAAAGCAAATTACGAGTCTTGATACGCCATTCTAATATTCTTCACTTACATCTACGCGCAAGGAACACATGTATCATAGAGAGTTATTTAATTCCTCTCAATAAACAGGACTATCAACAAGCAAAGCAGAAACCAAACGTTTCCTCGTTAAAAGAGTTATTATTCACTAAACAATGCCATGGAAACAAAAACAACCATCAATAGATGGACAATCTAACACAAATCAGGAACATGTTCATACCAAACAATCACAAGACTGGTAATTTATTGTACATTTTATCCTTACATACTTCAAGCACAATAAAAAAGAGACAGCATTCTTCCTAATTTCAGTCAATTTAATCAATCAGAAATCTAACTATAACTGTGAAAAAACCCCTGCCATCTCCATCCTTCACAATCACAGTCCAACCAATAAACATGATACAAACATAAAACATCATGAATTCATGATCCCTTTTGTCTAATATCTTCCCAACAAAGAACTGCTCAAGCAATGACATCAATTAAGAAAATAATTCATCAGTCTTAGCTCAAAGAAGAAAGAAAAAAGTTCAATCAGTAGAATGTGCAAAATCAGTGTATCAAGATTGAGTCTTTGACAGCTAAAATGTGTCAAAATTCAAGAAATCTAACTATAACTGTGAAAAAACTCCAGCTATCTCATCCTTCACAATCACAGTCCAACCAATAAACATGATACAAACATAAAACATCGTGAAAATAATTCAATTTAGAAAATAATTCATCAGTCAAAGAAAAAAGAAAAAAGTTCAAGCAGTCGAATGTGCAAAATCAGTGTACCAAGATTGAATCTTTGTCAGCTAAAATGTGTCAAAAATCAAGAAACTAGTAGAAAATCAAGAAAAAAAATGACCCACTTCACCAAAATGAAGTGCAATTTAACTCGTGATTATTTCAGCGAAAAATTACTCACAGAATTATAAAAGGCAAATTCTGACACGGCTCTCTTTGACTGAACACTTGTTTAGACGAATTGAGGAGAAACTGCTGTGATCATAAAAGCTGATGATATGAGAATAGGAGTGTGGTAGTTGGGATTTTAGTGGTCTCAGCATCCAAGTTTGGTGAGTGAATGTTTTCTTCCTATTTTCCTTGTCCTACCTACTACCGCTTTTATATATATACTCTTGACATATGTTTCGACTTTCGACTAGTGACATTGCTAACTTTCTTCAATTAATAATAAAATATTAAAATATTAATATAAACATAGTTAATATTTTAATACACTGGGTATTTAAAATGTCAGCATAATATTTTAATATGATCGTATTGATATTTTTAATACTCTGCGTTTATGAGTTAGCAAGTTACCAATTTAAGAAAAGTTAGCATTGTAACGGACCCCTTCGACTATATTGCTACTTATTTATTTTTTAATATTTAAATATTATCATTGATATAAAAATTTTCAAATTACATGAAAATTAAAGTTTAATACATTCTTTTAATGATTTTTTAAATTTATAATAATTAATATTATTAATAATAAATTTTCATATGTACTCCCTCCGTCCCCAAAGAACATGCATTTTGTGTTCGACACGAATTTTAATATAAAATTTGTAAAGTAAGAGAGAGGTAGAGATAAAAAGCAACTAAAGTACTGTGTGAAAAATGAGTCCCACCTCATTAAAGAGAAAAGACTTTCCAAAATTAAAAAAATGTATATTCTTGTGAGACAACTGAAAAGGAATGGGTGCATATTTTTTTGGGACGAAGGGAGGTACACAAAACTAAATGCATAAAATAAATAATGATACAGTAACGTGAACATCATTCTCTTACTCTCTTATTGTCAATATCGGTAATTTCGTAAAGATGTTGGACTCTTAGAAAAGGCCCAATATCAAATAAATCATAAAACCAGCCCGGGATCTTCTCTGGCCCATTTAGATACTAAATATACATTGGAATTAATTCAATGACTATTGTTCATAATTTAAACCGCCCCTTCAAATAAAATACTAATAAAACAAAATTCATCCACGTCAAATTGAGATACTATATTTCAGTTACAACTCCATATAACACGTTCACACCCACTTTTTCTTCTCGTGAATTCGAATGAAAAGAAATAAAAAGTAGAGAACCTTTTCTTAATTTGTACCAAAAGAAAGAACCACCTCAATTAAAGCCGGAACTGAAGAAGTACTCCTTATGTTTCATTCCCCGTTTTATTAGAAATGAAACATTTTCCTTTTTGGTCTGTCTCATTAAAAATGAAACATTTCTAAAAATGAAAATAATACTCTCTATACTTTTTCTTTCCTATTACTTTACTCTCTCTTCATTAACTCACAAAACAACACCACACAAAATGCCGTGCCGAAAAGCAAGTGTTGCATATTTAATGGGACGGAGAGAGTATATTTTTTATGTCCATAAAAATTAGTACTCCTATCACTTTTTCATCTCAATTTAGTTGGAGAATTTCTTTTTGACATACAAATTTGAAGATAAAATAAGAATAAATGAAGATAAAATAAGAAGAGACAATAATATTAGAGATTTAAAGAAAATAAAATAGAAAAGTAAACAAAGTAAAATTGATTTAATGTTCATTTTTCGTCATAAAGAGAAATGACCCAACTAAATTAAGACATCTCGAACAAAATTACAATTCAACATGAAGAAGCATTATATTATTAGTACTACAATTATAAATACAACCTCACAACATATTATCCTCGATATAAAATAAAATAAATCCATTCGTGTCCACCATTATACCCAACTTAAAATGTTTTCTAAACTAATAATATATCAATTATTTTTATTAAAACTCGTGTTACGCCCAATCAGCCATGACTATCCTAGATGACAGGTGGAACATATGAATCTTTCTCTAGCTTGTACAAGTGTAATCACTAATGCAACACATATAACTTCAGTTACAACTCCACCATCTATAATTACCTCAACCTCTTCTTCTCTCACTTCAAATTCAAACCCCAAAGATGGAGCTTTTCACATGCTCTATCTTGATTTCTTGTGCTCTAGTCTCAATCTTGTACATATGGAGGATCTTGAATTGGGTATGGTTCACCCCCAAAAGCATCGAAAGGCGCCTCCGCAGCCAAGGCTTCACCGGAAATCCTTACCGGATGATGACCGGAGATCTCAAAGAAATAGCCGTCCTCGCCAAAAACGCCCAGTCCCGATCTATGGAATTCACCAACGATATCATGCCTAGGGTTTATTTTGTCTTCCACAGAGCTTTCCAAAAGTTTGGTACTTACTCTCCTACTCATTATTCTATTTAAAAATAGAATATTAAATAAATAAGTTTCAATTTTTCTTAATTGTACGATTCTATGTACAAACAATGGTTTTGGTGATGTTTAAAATAATGTTTAGTTAGAATAGGAAACTAATCATTGACATCCTAAGTTAAAAGAGTCTTTTTGGCAAAAATTAATTATTTTAATTTCTCTTACACCATTTATCTACTTTATTTTATTTCCTATTTTATTCTCTTACAATTATTTCATTAGGCAGTGCCAAACAAACATCTTCTTGGGACGAAATGGAATAATAAGAAAGAAAATATTTATTTTAATGAAACACATCGTTTTGATCATCAAAAGATATCATTTTATACACGGACGACATAGTGTAAAAAAATTTAAAATTGTTATTTTATTAGAGTTAATAGCCTATAAAATCACAAAGTTTGACCAAAGTTTTCTGATTTCATAGTCAATTAACCCATTGTAATATTCCATCTCTAGAACCTTTCTTATCAATCGGAATTCGACTAAATTTGATGATTTAAATGACAATTATCTCTTCTATATCAATTGAGATTTTATGAAAATGGTGGGAATTGATTGGCAGGTAAGAAAAGCTTTGTGTGGTTCGGACCAAGGCCGGCACTGGTAATAACTGAGCCTGAAGTTGTAAGAGAGATTTTGTTGAAGAATTATATCTTCCAGAAGATTCCAGGAAGCCCATTGACTTCATTTCTAGGGAAGGGACTAGTGATGCTTGAGACTGAATTATGGGCCAAGCATAGGAAATTGATCAATCCAGCCTTCCAAGTTCAGAAACTAAAGGTGTGTCCTACCTACGGCGGTTCTGGTTTCGGTTCTGAGGATAATGGAACCGTAACCGGACCGACGTCCTTTTCGCGATGAATTGTTTTTATAGTACCGTTAAATATGGATCAAACATATTATTTTGGACAAAAAAATATCACACAAGGTTTTCTCTGCAGATGATCAATTTTGAACTTTAGTCTTTTTATTATTTTAGGTGCATTCTTTACGTGTCGGTCATATCCAACCCGAATCCAGATTCAACCCGGTTTAACTTATTCAATTTTTAATTTTTTTTCCAAATTTTTTTAAAACCACATATTCTCTTAAGAATAACCAAAACTACTTTTAATCAAAGTGATTTTTTCACAAGAATATAATTATTTGTAGTACTTTCGTTTTCATTTATAACAATAATTGGTTTTGAGCAAGCAACTTTTATTCAAAAATTAATATATTAGCATGTTGTTTTATTTTCTTGCTCTGCTCAGCTTATGGTGGGATCATTTCACTTGAGCTGCACCAATATGCTGAAAAAATGGGACGAACTCGCAACGACCGGTGGCTCGATAGAGTTGGACGTATGGCCTTATCTGTCAGAGATGACGAGCGACGTGATTGCACGCGCTGCTTTCGGAAGTAGCTACAATCAGGGAGGGAGGATCTTCCACCTTCAAAAACAACAAGCCGAGAGCATCATTCAAGCCAATCGCTCTCTCCACTTTCCTGGATGGAGGTCCTCTCTTCGTCCACAAAAAATAGTTTTTAATATTTTATTTTTATTTTGTCCTTTCACTAGAAGTAATCTCATTTCTATTTATAAAAATTTACTCATAACCTTCTATCTTTCTTACTTACTGTATCAATTGTACATTAAAATTCGTGATGCTCCTCATTAATTAGACCTATTTTTGTGGACGGAGGTGCAGGTACTTCCCGACGAAAGAAAATAAGAGGTTGAAGAATATCACTGAAGAAATCGAATCGATATTTAGGAGCATTATCACTGCAAGAATGGAAGAAGAAGCCGGTGTCCGGGAAACGAACGACTTGTTGGGAGTACTATTGGAATCGAATGCCCGAGAAATGAAAGAAAACGGTGCCAAGTTTGGGATGAGCATGAAGGATGTGATAGAGGAGTGCAAGATCTTCTTCTTCGCCGGCCAGGACACCTCGGCCACTCTCCTCGTCTGGACAATGCTTCTACTTAGCAAGCACCAGGACTGGCAAGCCCGTGCCAGGGACGAGGTGTTGGAAGCTTTCGGGAAGAGGAAACCCGACTATGAAGAGCTAAGCCACCTCAAAATTGTGAGTATTTTATGTTATGCTGCATATTTTATATAAGCACCACTCTCGTTTTAATCCACGTTAACCGCTGTTTGTTTTTTTATGTAATACATTTAGTTTAATTCTAATACTTTAAAAATTATTATTAACATTGTTAATTTTATAAGTTAAAATAAAATTGGTAAAGTTGAAGACTGAAAATATGATTAACGTATTGTTAGTGGAAACTGAATAGTGAGTAGGATATAGAAAGTGGGATGGATAAAAAAAGTAGTTTATCATATTAATAAAAATAGAAAAAGGCTTATTTTTGAAAACTGACTAAAATAGAAAAATAAGACTACTGATTGTGAGACACGTGCAGGTGACCATGATCGTGCACGAGGTTCTGAGGCTGTACCCGCCGATAGTGATGCTGGCGCGCCTGACTGAAAAGGATGGCGCGTCAGGGAAGGTGAGGATACCGGCCGGGGTGCAGCTGATGCTGCCGGTGCTGCTGCTGCACCACGACCCGGAGATATGGGGGGAAGACGCGAAAGAGTTCAATCCGGAGAGGTTTGCACAGGGCGTGTCGGAGGCGACTAAAGGCCGGCTCACCTACTTGCCCTTCGGGTGGGGGCCGAGGGTTTGCATTGCGCAGAACTTTGCGCTGCTGCAGGCGAAGATGGCTCTGGCTACCATACTGCAGAACTACTCGTTCCGGCTGTCGCCTTCGTATTTGCACGCTCCTCATACAGTGGTGAGCCTCCAGCCTCAGTATGGGGCGCCCTTGTTTCTTACGAAGATTTGAGGTTGAGTTTGTGATCGTAACATTTGTTGGGTTCTTCGGTTGTGTTTGTTTGTTTGTTTGTTTGTTTATGTCATTATTTATGGTTGTGACGATTCAGTAATTCAAAATTGCGTTGACATACTCATATTATTGTATTGATATTTTTAATATCCTAAAGTTAATTACTCCCTCCGTCCCCGATTAATTGTCACTCTTTGACTGTGCACGGGTTTTAAGAAATGTTAAAAAAAGTTGGCTGAAAAAGTTAGTGTAATGTGAGATCCACTTTTTTATATTAGTTTTATAATAAATGTGAGTGAAATGAGTTAGTAGAATGTAGGACATACTTATCATTTATGGTAAAAATGAAGTGTGACAAATATTGAGGGAATGACCGAAATGGAAAAGATTGACAATTGATCAGGGACGGAGGTAGTAGTTACTTAAAGTTATCAAAATTAAGTTACTCATAGCTACTCTTCCAAATAAAATAATCTTACAATTTAATAGATGATATCATATGATAATTTCTTATAACAACCAAACTGCACCTTAGTTGTTATATATGCTCTAACTTGTTTTTACATTTAATTTGCAAATTCAACACCCCCATTGTTAAAAGTGGAAGGTGAGTATATGTGCATAAAATTGTCTCATCTATTGATTAGAGGAAAAGTGACATGACTCCTAATTAATTAGTTGTACCCTTTTCAGTTTGCATTTAGAGTGTATAGCAGCTACCTTAATTGCCTCATTTCGATTTAGCAGTCATATTTTTGGAGGTTCAATAATGGAGAATTGTTTTTAACTTGACACATTGACATAGTAGCTAGATAACATTTTCCCAATGAACCTTTATAAGGAGTATTTATCAAGTCAAATTTTAGTTTCCTTTATTTTTGAAATTTATTAGTACTTGTTCCATGTTCATATTTTTTGCAACTAATTTTTGTTCCTAGTATTAGAGTGTAGCGGCGTCGCCAAATCGTACAACAATAAGCTAAGTCTCCTGTAGGATCAACATCAGCACTTATGATAATATGCTAATTCATCTAGTATTTCGAAAGTGAGAATATATAAATAACTTGATAAAAAGGACACGTGCATACGACACAAATTTCAATCTTTCATTTTTCTCTCTTTTGTACAATTATTGAAAACCTTTAAAATGCAATATGTACTCACCACATACATATATAGATGACTCAAGAAACAAACAATTTACAAAGACAAACTAAGCCTCAAATCTTGGTAAGAATCAAGCGCGCTCCATGCTGAGGCTGAAGGCTCACGACCGTAAGAGGAGCGTGCAAATACGAAGGCGACAACCGGAACGAATAGTTCTGCAGTATGGTAGCCATTGTCATCTTCGTCTGCAGTATCGCGAAATTCTGCGCAATGCAACCCCTCGGCCCCCACCCGAACGGCAAGTAGGTGAGCTGGCCCTTTGTGGCCCCCGACACGCCCTGCGCAAACCTCTCCGGATTGAACTCTTTCGCGTCAGGTCCCCACGTCTAAACATCGTGATGCAGTAGTAGCACTGGCAGCATCAGCTGCACCCCGGCCGGTATGGTCACCTTCCCTGACGCGTCAGCCTTATCAGTGTGACGCGCAGCATCACTATCGGCGGGTACAGCCTCAGAACCTCGTGCAAGATCATGCCCACCTGCACACCTCTCGATATTAGAGACTATTCAACATATATTTATATATATACGTCTGTTCATAAAAAATAATCTTATTTTTTTAATTTTTGTTCGCCAACAAAAATTAATTTTTTTCTATTTTTAGTAATATGACCAACCACATTTTTTATAACCTACTTTACCAGTTTTAATTAATAACCACCTTTTTCTGTTTCCTACTTTACCAATATTTATTTAATGATGTGTTTTGAAAACATGAACAAAACGAGGATGGTGTTCACGAATGCAGAGCATATAAGGCATGCGATATAACATTTTTCGACAAGTACTCACAATTTTGAGGTGGTTAAGCTCTTGATAGTCGGGTTTTCTCGTCCCGAAAGCTTGCAGGACCTCGTCCCTGGCGCGGGTTTGCCAGTCCTGGTTCTTGCTAAGTAGAATCATTGTCCAGGAGAGGAGAGCGGCCGAGGTGTCTTGGCCGGCGAAGAAGAAGTTCTTGCACTCTTCCATCACATCCTTCATATTCAACCCGGACTTGGCTCCGTGTTCTTTCATTTCTTTCGCATTCGATTCCAATAGTATTCCCAACAAGTCGCCGTCTTGCTTGTTGCCATCTTCTTCAGTTTTGTTTGCTTCTTCTTCCATTCTTTTGCTGATAATGCTGCGAAATATCGATTCGATTTCTTCAGTGAGTTGGTTCAGCCTCCTGTTTGCTTTCGTCGGCATGTACCTGCACCGGTTCGTTATTATTAAAAAATAGTCTCATTTGTGAACAGTATGAGTTTTGATGAACAGTTGTTAAAATATGACTGAGAAAGGGAAAATGTGGTGAGAAAATTCCTGTAAATAGAAATGAGACTAATTTTTATAGACAGATCATGATGGAAAAATGACACTATTTTTTGTGGACGGCATACCTCCATCCAGGAAGGTAGAGAGAGCGATTAGCCTGCAAGATGCATGCGGCTTGCTGTTTTTGGAGGCGGGCGATCTTCTCTCCATTGTCATTGCTAATTCCAAATGCTGCGCGTGAAACCACATCGGCCGTCATAGCCTGAAGATAAGGCCATACGTCCAACTCTATCGAGCCATCGATCCTTGGGATTTCGTCCCATTTTCTCAGCATAATACTGCAGCTCATGTGAAATGATCCCACCATATTCTGTTCATGTACATAATATTAATTGTTGTTATGAATAAAATTAACGTTTACAAATAAAAACACTTCAATTTCCTATGACTTACCTTGAGTTTTTGGACATGGAAGGCCGGACTGATCAATTTCCTATGCTTGGTCCATTCATCTTGCTCAAGCATCACCAGTCCCTTCCCAAGCATCTTATTCAATGGGCTAGTTGGCATCTTCACAAACATATAATTCTTCATCAAAATGTCTCTTAAGCTTCAGGGTCCGAGAGTATCAGAGCCGGCCTTGGTCCGAACCACACAAAGCTTTTCTTACCTGCCAAGATTTTATATAGTGTTATTTTATAAGTTAAAATACAGTAACAAAAAATATTTAATATTTAATTACTGAAAATGTGTCAGTCTGAGTGAGACGTATGTTACCATGATTCTTGAAAGCCGCGTAGAAGATAGGGTAAACCCTAGACACAATATCGTTCGTGAACTCCATGGATTGGTTTTTGGCATTTTTTAAGATGGCGGTCGACTCTTTGAGATCTCCGGTCATCAGCCGGTATGGGTTTCCGGCAAAGCCTTGGCGGCGGAGGTGGTTTTCGAGGCTTTTAGGGGTGAACCATACCCAGTTCAAGAATTTCCAAACATACAAGAGTGAGATAAGAGCACAAGAAATTAAGAGAAAGCATGTGAAAAGCCCCATATTTTGAGTTTTGGATATGGATTGATGAGAAAGGTAGAAGTTTGATTAGTTATTTATAGATGATGGAGTTGTAACTGAAGCTACAAATGGACACACACGGGATAAGATTGGATATCCATAGTAAATCATGTTCTAGAAAAGTGGATGCGACACGAAATTTGACATAAGTTATTGGTTAAGATTCTTTTATCCAAAGTAGATAATGTGATCATTAATTACACCTGTTAACAAGAAAATTGACTGTGACATGAATTTTGATAAAAGTGAATTGTCAATGCATATAATACAAGGGTACTAGTGATAAATATACATAAAAAGTTGTATATATATATAATTGAATATTATACTACCTCCATCCCCCATTAGGAGTCACACTTCCGTTTCTGCACTCGTTTTAAAAAAATGATAATAAATAGTTAAAGTGGAGAAATGGTAAAGTGGAGAAGTGGATAATAAAAGTCTACATTATTCTCTCTCTTACTTTACCATTTCTCCACTTTAACTATTTATTATCATTTTTATAAAACGAGTGCAGAAACGGAAGTGTGACTCCTAATGGGGGACGGAGGAAGTAAATATTTTAGATTAAAAATTAATTTCTAAATATGAATCAGCTTAAAATAAATTACACGCTAATCATTTTGTAAAAATTAGAAAAAATGTTGAAAAAAATTAAATTTTTATTAGTATATTTTTGTTAATTTTTCCATATCTATTATTTTGGGTAAGATGTGATGAGGTTAATGAAAGGTGATGATAATTTGGAAAATATAGAAGAGAAATTTACTAATAAAACCAAATTAGCTTCGATTTTGTATGGAAAATATAGAAGAGAAACACGATGATGTTTGTTTAAAGGTGGATTCTTGAATGGATATAAAGTAGGCAAATAGTTGTAAAGTTTAAATTCATTTATTTTTCATGTGTCATGAAGAAGGGAGTACTATTTCATTTAGTCAGTTACATTTCCTTTAATGTGCAACAATAAAATGATGCTCTCTTATCCATCTCTCGAGATACCGTTCATCCATTCTCTTATATTTGTATATTTATGTATACTTTATTTCAACTTTTGATAGTTATATTATTTTTAAATTATCTTTTGGCTTATTTAAGAAAAGTTTTCCATTGATTTACAAAAAATTACATTTGTTTTATTAAAAACATCATTGTACTTTAAAAAATGGTACTAATTGAACAAAATTTCATTATTTAAAATGCGACTTAAATTCATATATTATAATTTGTAGATAATTTATTTCAGCTTTAATGGGTGCATTATTTTTACTTAGAAATCATCTTTTGCTTATTCAATCAGATATTCATTGCATAAAAATAGGAAATAAAAAGTAGAAATCATCTTATTTTGTGGCTATAGTTGTATTCCTTTGTAGAAATTTGTGTTATGTGTTCAACTATCGTGACAACAAACCAAACAAGCCCTTAGTATTTTTAGACCGAAAATTTCAACGTAAACATGATTTTGTATGATTCCGATAAAATTAACTATAAAACTAAAATTAAAAAAAACCATTACTTGTGTCCGCCGTTACCTACTACTTCAAATTAACTATAAAAGTAAAATTAACACGAATTGTTTTATCCATTTGTAGTAATACCTACTAGTTCAAATTAAATCCGCATCGCAACCAGCATATTCCTTTTTTATCATAGGTGTAACTAATTAACATGTGATCCACTATTGGATAAATAGTCCTATCTCGTGTATGCCCAATTGTCTATTTAATTGAAGGATAAAAGCTTCAGTTACAACTCTAACATCTATAAATGTAGCAAATGAACCTCTCTTTTCCTCACTTCAAAACCAATCCACACAAAATATGGAGCTTTTCTCATGCTCTCTCTTGATATCTTGTGCTCTTGTCTCCCTCTTTTATGTTTGGAAATTCTTGAACTGGGTTTGGTTCACTCCCAAAAGCCTCGAAAACCACCTCCGCAGCCAGGGCTTTGCCGGGAACCCTTACCGGCTGATGACTGGTGACCTCAAAGATTCGGCCGCCATCATTAAAAATGCCGAGAACCAATCCATGGAGTTCACGAACGATATCGTGTCTAGGGTTTACCCTATTTTCTACGCGGCTTTCAAGAATCATGGTAACACATGTCTCACTCAGACTGACACATTTTCTAAAATAAAATATTAATTAATTTTTGTTATTGTATTTTAACTTATAAAATAACACTGTATAAAATCTTGGCAGGTAAGAAAAGCTTTGTATGGTTCGGGCCAAGGCCGGCACTGATACTTTCGGAGCCTGAATCCGTAAGAGATGTTTTGATGAAGAATTATGCCTTCGTGAAGATGCCGACTAGCCCACTGAATAAGATGCTTGGGAGGGGACTGGTGATGCTTGAGCATGATGAATGGACCAAGCATAGAAAATTGATCAATCCAGCCTTCCATGTCCAGAAACTCAAGGTAGGGTTTCATTCATCTATATGGTTTTTGGCTAAGGAAATAGAAGTATTTTATTTTTGAATATTTACTTTTATTGATGACAACAATTAATTGTTATGTGCATGAGCAGAATATGGTGGGATCATTTCACATGAGCTGCAGTATTATGCTGAGAAAATGGGACGAAATCCCAAGGATCGATGGATCGATAGAGTTGGACGTATGGCCTTATCTTCAGGCTATGACGGCTGATGTGGTTTCGCGGGCTGCTTTTGGAATTAGCAATGACAACGGAGAGAAGATCGCCCGCCTCCAAAAACAGCAAGCCGCATGCATCTTGCAGGCTAATCGCTCTCTCTACCTTCCTGGATGGAGGTATGCCGTCCACAAAAAATAGTGTCATTTTTCCATTATGATATGTCTGCAAAAACTAGTCTCATTTCTATTTATGAGAATTTTCTCACCACATTTTCCCTTTCTCTCTCACAATTTAACAAATGTTCATTAAAAGTCGTACTGTTCACAAATGAGACTATTTTTTAATAATAATGAACTGGTACAGGTACATGCCGACGAAAGCAAACAGGAGACTGAAGCAACTCACTGAAGAAATTGAATCGATATTTTGCAGCATTATCAGCAAAAGAATGGAAGAAGAAGCAAACAAAAGTGAAGAAGATGGCAACAAGGAAGACGCAGACTTGTTGGGAATACTATTGGAATCGAATGCAAAAGAAATGAAAGAACACGGAGCCAAGTCCGGGTTGAACATGAAGGATGTGATGGAAGAGTGCAAGAACTTCTTCTTCGCCGGCCAAGACACCTCGGCCGCTCTCCTCTCCTGGACAATGATTCTACTTAGCAAGAACCAGGACTGGCAAACCCGTGCCAGGGACGAGGTTCTGCAAGCTTTCGGGACGAGGAAACCCGACTACCAAGAGCTTAACCACCTTAAAATTGTGAGTACTTATCGAAAAATGTTATATCGCATACCTTATATGCTTTGCATCCGTGAACACCATCCTCGTTTTGTTCATAATTCCAAAACACATAATTAAATGAAAATTAAGTGAATATTCCCTCCGTCCATAACTACTAAAGTTCTCTTAGTAGTGGATGACACATAATTAAATGAAAATTGGTAAAGTAGGAAACAGACAAAAGAGACTTTTAATTAAAATTGGTAAAGTAGGATAAAAAAAGGGCCGTTGGTTATATTACTGAAAATAGAAAAAGATTAATTTTTGTGGACGAACAAAAATAAAAAATTAAATTATTTTTTGTGAACAGACGTACTATATATATGTATAATGTTAAATAGTCTCTAATATTAAAGAGGTGTGCAGTTGGGCATGATCTTGCACGAGGTTCTGAGGCTGTACCCGCCGATAGTGATGCTGGCGCGTCACACTGATAAGGCTGACGCGTCAGGGAAGGTGACCATACCGGCCGGGGTGCAGCTGATGCTGCCAGTGCTACTACTTCATCACGATGTTGAGACGTGGGGACCTGACGCGAAAGAGTTCAATCCGGAGAGGTTTGCGCAGGGCGTGTCGGGGGCCACAAAGGGCCAGCTCACCTACCTGCCATTCGGGTGGGGGCCGAGGGGCTGCATTGCGCAGAATTTCGCGATGCTGCAGACGAAGATGACTATGGCTACCATTCTGCAGAACTATTCGTTCCGGTTGTCGCCTTCGTATTTGCACGCTCCTCTTACGGTCGTGAGCCTCCAGCCTCAGCATGGAGCGCACTTGATTCTTACCAAGATTTGAGGTTGTGTTTGTCATTGTGTATTTGTTTATTTGTGTCTTTGGTCATCTATGTCTGTAATGAGTAATTACTACTTTTGAATAATGATTTTATCAATGAAGAAAACTATTGAGTATTGATGAATGAAATCTTAATTATCTCTAGTGTTTAGATCAATCACTATTGGGGGTGTGGAAAAATAATGAATATCTGTATGCCAAACATATCGGACCCAATATTTAAAGTACTGAATGTTCCATATACCGTGATTTTTAGTATGATACAATACCTCATTGTAAGAGTTCATAACTATAACAATATAAATTTTCATATGATTGTGGCATACTGTGATTTACGTTACATACAAGCATCATTATGTTACAATGAATACCAAATATATTTATATGTATAGTAAATATATATATTGGGGAGCATTAGGGTGCCACCATAGTTAGAGTGACAACATACCACCAACCTCGTGCTGCCACGTGGCACGCTATCCAGCAATATTAGGGGTGTATCCAACAATATCATAGTAAGCGTTTTAGATGGTTTTCTACAGATTGCATGATAGTACTACGTGGATTGCTGTGTGGAGTGCTGAGTATTGCTGTATTAGCTATAAAACAAAATAATGGTGTAAAAAAGCAATCTGTCTATATATATACTGGCACTGAAACAGAAACATTCTATGCCTATACAACTATACTCAACAATCTACACAGCAATCCACTATTACTATCATGCAATCTGTGAACGCATACTAATGAATATTGCTGGATATGTCTCTAATGTTGTACGTTGTCACTTTGAAAAGGATTGTCATCTTAACGTAATCCTATATTTATAATATAATTAATTATATTATATTTTATTGTAACTTTGTAAGTCGTTTTCTCCTCAACCAATATATTATTGATTTTATTGATTTTCTTATACACGAGCCCACCGGCCATATTGAGACTTCGAGCCCAGCTAATCTGAAATCAACTTAGGCCCAAAGTATTCGATTAAATCCGGTAACACACATATTTAATAAGAATCGTAAGTAAAATATGACCCTATAATTCAATGTCAAGATTTGTTTCAACTAAATTAAGGAAAATCTTGCATGTCACAATCACAAATCTTATGAACAAAAGAAAACATAACTCATGAAAAAGACCACTAAACTAGACAACAAAGTAAAAGCTTTCTTTCTTAGTACTCCACTTTTTAGTGTGGGAGAATGTGATTGGCCTGCTTGGATCCAACACGAGTATCACCTTTTTTTTGTTTTAACTTCACGTTCAACGTGAGACAACTCACAAATGAATATCTCAACATCCTCGCACTAATCTTTCCCTTATAAATATTGCCATATCTATGGAATAATGTCACTACTCTTTCATTGACAAAACTAGCAATGGGTGATTTCACATGTTCATTGGCAATCTCTTGTGCAATTCTTGCTCTAGTATATGTCACCTCCAAATTCTTGAATTGGATATGGATTAGGCCAAAGAAGCTGGAGAAATTCCTGAGACAGCAAGGTTTCCATGGAAATTCTTACAATCTTTTCCATGGAGACTTAGCAGAAATGAAGGCGGCTACGAGAGAAGCCCTGTCCATACCCATCAACTTCTCCAATGATATTTTTCCTAGAGTCAGTCCCTTCTACCACAAAGCTTTACAAAAATACGGTATGCACTTCACTTTCTTCTCGTCTAAGAGCATTAGCAACGCATGCAAAGAGGTTGTGAGTTGCGGTCTGGCCCCAGCCCCGCTAGTGGTTGTGTTAACCTTTTTTTTCAAATTGATAAATTACTATACTTTTATAATTAATTTAGTTTTTTTTCTATAAATACAACACCAAACGAAATCAAACATTTACAGTTCATCTTCATTTTTGACAACTCTCTAAAATCTAATTTCATGAATTTAAAGTAAGTAGAAGTTATAGTTATGTAGGAACTTTTAGTTGTTCTTAATTTAAAATAACGAAAATAAAAATATTATAGAATTAGAGAATAATTAAAAAATGAGGTGTGGTTTAATTTGAGGTACAAAATGAAGTCTAAGTTTGAGGTATTGTTGTATGATGTGAGGTTTGAGTGAAAATGCAAATGGCTTAGCTTTATAGTCTCATATCTTTGAATAGTTTTAAGATTGTTTTGGTGTGTAGGTGAGAATTGCTTTGTCTGGATTGGGCCAAGACCCGTAGTCTTAATATCCGATCCTGAGATATTTCGAGAGATCATGTCGAAGAATTATGTTTTTCCGAAGCCTCATGGCAGACCGGTTAAACGACTGATTGCAAGAGGGTTGGCCTCGCTTGAGGCCGACAAATGGAGCAAGCACCGAAAGCTCATTAATCCGGCGTTCCATGTCGACAAATTGAAGGTAGTGTGCATGAATTAATTTTGTTTGAAATTGTTTGTGTTTTTGATTTTGTTTGATGCAATTAAGCAGCATATGGTTCCATCTTTCTACTTGAGCTGTGGTGAAATGTTGAGCAAATGGGATGAGATTGTGGGAAATGAAGGAGGTTGTGAAGTGGATGTGTGGCCTCATCTTCAGACAATGACGAGTGATGTGATTTCAAGAACTGCGTTCGGGAGTAGCTACGAGGAAGGGAGGAAGATATCGCGTCTGCAAAGCGAGCAAACGAAGCGTACCGTGGGAGAGGATCGATCTATCCACATCCCGGGATACAGGTGATGCATGCATGTGTGTATATAAGGGCATCTTTAACGGGGTGCGTCTCATTTTACACGGGGTGCACATGCGTCTCATTTTACACGGGGTGCACATGCGTCTCATTTTACTATAAATCAAATTTTAATAAATAATACTCCCTCTGACACACTTCATTTTCACTGTCATTTTGGAACAATGATAAAATGTGTCCATCAATAAGTGTCTCATTTTGCCATTTTCATCCGTCCACCGATAAATGTCATATTTGTTTCTTTCACTACTTTTGTAATTGACCCCACATTCCATTAACTTCACTTCACTCACATTTCAATATAAAACTACCACTCCATATAAAAGTACGACCCACCTTTCACTAGTATTTTCTACTCACTTTCTACTATATTTCTTAAAATTCGTGTCCGGTAAAATTGGCCTTGTATTGTGGAGGGAGTAATAAATAGTTAAAGTGGAGAAAAATTAAAGCAAGAGAGAGAATAATGTATCGAAGACTCTTTTCTATTTTTCAAGGACGAAGTTAGTATTTTTAAGGGGTGGTCGGTTTGCAAGATTGTATATCGGGATTAAATATTTAGTGTGTTTGGTTCAATCCTAGATAGATAATCATGTGATAATTAGTTATAGCCAACCCCCTCTAGCTAAAATAATCTCACAACTTCATCTTAGATTGTATCTTAGTACTATTTTATCTAGGAAACCGAACACCACATTAAAGGACAGAAGAAGTAAGATAGAAAATTTCAATTGATTATCACAATTGAGTATTAACTATGTTATTGTTTTTTCATTTTAATTAACTTACCCAAACTCTCTTATACTTGCATATAAATTTCTGCAGGTTTTTACCCACTAAAGGAAATAGGAAGATGAAACAAAATATGAAGGAAATCGAATCATTAGTGCTAGCAATCATCAACAAAAGAAAATCCGGAGAAGAGGATCACCATGACTTATTGGGATTACTATTGCAATCCAATTCAAACGAAATAAAACAACAAGGAAAAGAGTTCGGAATGAGCATCGACGAAGTCATAGAAGAGTGCAAACTCTTCTACTTTGCCGGCCAGGATACCACTGCGATCCTGCTGGCATGGACAATGATCCTTTTAAGCAACCACAACGACTGGCAAGCCCGTGCAAGAGACGAGGTTCTTCAAGCCTTCGGGAGAGGCAAACCAGACTATAAACAACTAAACAGCCTCAAAATTGTAAGTTGTTTGAAAAAAAAAATATTCAAATTAGGGTTTATTGGATCTAAATTAGGGTTTGTAATTTGTTAATCATTTGTAGGTGAACATGATCTTGCACGAGGTGCTAAGGCTGTATCCACCGGCAGCGATGATAACTCGTTGCGTTCAAGAGGAGATCACGGTGGGGAGGAAGGTGAGGCTTCCGGCCGGAGTGGAGTTTATGTTTCCGTTGATTATGTTGCACCAGGACCGCAGAATATGGGGCGATGATGCGAAGGAGTTCAAGCCGGAGAGGTTTGGGGATGGTGTGCCAAATGGGGCGTATTTTCCCTTCGGGTGGGGCCCGAGGATATGCATTGGAAAGAACTTCGCTATGTTGGAAGCTAAGATGGCGATCGCGATGATTCTGCAGCGTTATTCGTTCCGGTTGTCGCCTTCTTACTCGCATGCGCCTCGTATGCTCATCACCCTGCAACCTCAACATGGCGCGCACTTGATTCTTACGAAATTAGAACGTTAGACAAAAACTTGTGTGAGCTCTTTCTCCGAAGATCATTCTTCGCGAAAAAGTTATTATTGTTGTTGTGATACCTTATGTTCCGAAACAATATATTTTGGTCAATATTTAACGATTCCATAAAAAAAATAACGGCCAACAATATTTTAATTATATCTTACTTATTATCTCACTGCCACCTCTTTACTTAATTTAAATATAGAAAAATCTCAATTTAATTTATTTTATATTGTTCAGTATGTTGAATTCTCTTGAGTATATAACCTAGGTCATGCGCTTATTTTCGCTTGTAGATTTAAGTAATTAAAGTCTAATCATAATTAATTAATTCATTCATTAGTCTAATTAATAGTATTATATGGCAGCCCAATGGCCCATTAATTAAAAGTAATTACACACGTCTTTTTTATAAGTATACAGCCCATTGGGCTGCTATGACCCATTCGTGATGTCCCTTTTTGAATAGAAGACTCTTTTGACTATTAACTTTTCAATATAACTTTATTTATTATATTCCTAATTAAGCATGCATCGAACTATGTTATTATATTCTTTTCAAAGAAAGGCACCAATATGAACCTATAAACTAATGAAACCTCGACCAATCCACAAACCAATCTTTTTCGAAAAGGTTAATTTTTTTTTAAAGAAAATGTAAGTGGGAGGCATTTATCAAAAAAATGCTTTAAATTGGGAATATATAACCGGATTATTATTCTGCAATTAAAAAAATTATTTTTATGAAACATTATTTCTAGCTTTCTACACAAGTTAATACAAAATCTTGACAAAACTTATGCTCAATATAAATTTGTTTCAGTAAGATGATTTATATATGCATTAAAAAAATTTAGCTTCAAATTCTAAACAGTGATTTTCGTATTTTTATTTATAGTATGAAATATTTTCACAATGATTTATTATATGAATGAAAAATACCATATTTATTTTGATATTATCCTATGATCTATGGGAGACAGCAGCCAGCTACAAGTTGTAAATACTATAAGTTAAACATTATTCCATGTGCTATAAATATTTTTCCAAGAAATCCATCTAAATATTTTATAAACTAATACACCACATGCACTATTTTATCCATATCATAGTGTATAAATATGCCCCATCCCTCTCATATCTTCCACACCAAATCAAAAACTAAACTATCACAACAATGGATGTTTTCATCTTGTCAGCCACTATTTCTATTGCTGTTGTAGCTCTGATATATCTATGGAAATTTTTGGATTGGGTGTGGTTTACCCCCAAAAAACTCGAAAAAATCCTACGTCAGCAGGGCTTCAAGGGAAATTCTTACAAGCTTTACTATGGAGATTTCAAAGAGATAGGAAGGATCACTGGAGAAGCCTTGTCCAAACCCATGGAGTTCACTAATGATATTCAGCCTAGAGCTACTTCCATCTACCACCATGCTACCGAAAAATATGGTATATAAACTAATTACTTCTTGTGCATTGCAAAAAAAAAAAAAAAGGTGGACTAGATTAGGGCTATGTTTTCTAAATTCATTCACAAATATATTTTTTAGGTGATTCGGATTATTAACAAACTTTGCGTAACATTTTGCATGAGATTTTGAGAACTCTATGCGACCCTCCCTTGAACACTTCAAGTGTTTCCACCACTTAATGCATGCAATATGGATTATTAATCCTTTACTTAGTTAGAACACAAAACATTATCAGTTCACGAATATATTAAATTCAGTTCACATCACAAAACATATCAGTTTCTCACTCACTATATAAGTTTGATGAATCATGAATATCGATTTTTTACTCAATATTAGGAACTTATATGATTTGTGATAAATGCCTCATTCTGAAAAATACGCATGCCTCAATCTCATATTCTGCTAATTTAATCCCGAATTCTGAAAGGCTTGCGAATTCAATCCCTTTTTTTTTCCGAAATCTCTCTCTAAAGGCATTGCTTCTATTGTATGCACTAAAGATTATTCAACAATTGGAAATATTTCTAAATGGTTACAATTTTCAGGTGAAAATAACTTCATTTGGTTCGGTCCGAGGCCTGCGGTAAGCATCACCGATCCCGAGATCATAAGAGAGATTTTTTCGAAAAACAATGTTTACTTGAAGCCCTCTGGTAATCCAGTTGCAAAAATGTTCAAAGGACTCGCAACGTACGAGAAAGAAAAATGGGCCAAACATAGAAAGTTGATCAATCCCGCCTTCCACGTTGAGAAATTAAAGGTATACATATACATGAAACTTTGAATGAAAATAAAATTCAATCACCACCCGGTTCGACTAATTCAACCGCGAATCAGCGCATTGTCCGGTCCGGTTTAATTACAACCCCTTTTTTACTGTTAGACTTAAAAAACCAACTAGTTCAACCTTTGATGCAACAGCATATGGTTCCGGCTTTCCACGTCAGCACGGTTGACATGCTGAAGAAATGGGATGCGATCGTGCCAGATGGCGGATCATGTGAAGTCGACGTGTGGCCTCATCTTCAGACCATGACGAGCGACGTGATTTCAAGAACTGCGTTCGGGAGTAGCTACGAGGAAGGGACGGAGATCTTTCAGCTCCAGAGGAAGCAAGTGGAGCTCATCATCGAAGCGGGCCGCCACATGCCCGTCCCGGGATGGTTGCCCACCAAGAACAACCGAAAGATGAAGGAGGTTGTGGCGGAGGTCGAGTCACGGGTGCTCAGGATCATCAACAAGAGGATGAAGGCGATGGAGGCCGGTGAACCGAGCTCGGGTGACTTGTTGGGTATATTATTGGAATCCAATGCAAAGGAGATAAGAGAACATGGAAATGCATCCGGAATGACGATGGAGGATGTGATGGAGGAATGCAAGGTTTTCTACTTTGCCGGCCAGGAGACTTCTGCGTCTATGCTGGTATGGACAATGATCCTTCTGAGCAAGCACGAGGATTGGCAAGCCCGCGCTAGGGACGAGGTTTTGCAAGTTTTTGGGAAACGGAAACCGGAATATCAAGAGCTAAACCACCTCAAAGTTGTAAGTACAACTTTTTATGTGCACAAATACTTGATATTTTAGGTCATCCATAAAAATTAATCACCTTTTATTTGTGATAAATTTCTCTTTTAAACGGGGATCTATTGACTACTAACAATATCACAGTCATTTTTTCTCTTAATATCTTTTACTTGACCAAAATGGAAAGAGTCTACTCCCTTCGTTCCCCATTGTGTATCTCAGTTTTGCATTTTAGTCTGTCCCTTATTAATTGTCCCACTTCATTTTTACTTAACAACATGTGTATGTTCTTGCAGATGAACATGATCCTGAACGAGTGTCTGAGGGTGTATTCACCGCCCACAACGCTCACTAGGTTTACTCACAGCGAGGCTAACTTTGGAAAGTATCGTATACCAGCCGGAGTGCAGCTAGTGCTTCCCGTGCTAGCAGTGCACCATGACAAGAAGCTGTGGGGGGACGACGCCACCAGCTTCAAACCTGAGAGGTTCGCTGAAGGCGTGTCCAAGGCCACACAGGGTCAGCCTAAGTTCATACCCTTCGGGTCGGGGCCTAGGGTTTGTATCGGGCAGAACTTCGCGATGTTGGAAGTGAAGATGGCGATGGTGTTGATTCTGCAGAATTATTCGTTCAAGCTTTCGCCGTCGTATGCGCATGCTCCTCATGCGCTCATCACTCTCCAGCCTCAATTTGGAGCACATTTGATTCTAACCAAACTTTAATTGATTTTTTTATACTTTTTTTATTTTGTTTTGTGTGTTTTCTTATAGTACGGTGTGCTTGTGTGCTTGTATGCATTTATTTTATCAGAAAAAATGAAGTTGTAATAATCACAAGTTGCTGTAAAAACTTGTGAGAAGTTTGTGTGATCTTTGACCTTGAAATAAAATTTATTTTGTTTAATACATAGAAGTATAGTGGTGTGTTCAATGGCACTCACTCCTTAATTTCTAACTACAACTAATTTATGACTATATGAATTTTTAGAGATCTGATGGTCTATAAATTGCCCGCACGAAAAAGGAAAATTGAGTCATTTAATGGCGGACGGAGGGAGTATTTTTTTCGCATGAGTTAGAGCATTATAAATTAATTTTCAAAAGTTTAATTCTTAGTTGAAGTATAATTGTTTACTGAATTGATATCCAAAATTTTTAATAATATTTCAAATTTAGTATAGCATATTTACCAACCCTGTAATATTAATATATTCCTATGGTGCACAAAATGGCGCGTGGCATGGCTTATTATCAACTTAACAGAATTTTTTAAGCCTAAAACGACATTAATTGTTGTGCATACTTTGAATAAGATGCGAGGGTTATTTTCTAAATACTCTACCAAAATAGAGTTTGTATTATGAATATTCTTGGTTGATTGATGACTTATAGTCAACTTCATTTTTATTTGATTGAGGCACATGCTCCTCATACGTTCATTAGTCTTCAGCATCAACATGGAGAGCACTTGATTCTTAGTTTCTTACCAAACTATAACTACTTACTCTAATTTAGTATAATAATGGTGTTTTGCATCTGAAAATGAAGGCAAAACAAGATCTAGATTCGTAATCAATACTTGTTCTGTAGTTTTTTAATCAATGCTTATTACATAGGAAAACAAATAATACTAAAATATAAAATCACTAATCTGATGAAAAGTTTATTTTTTAATTAAATGCGAACTCAGAATTTTAAACTAATTCAAAATTAATGATGATTTATTTTTAATTAATAAATAAACTACCGTAAATTGTTTGAAATGGGCTGCCATTTAAAACAATTTCATTATTTGGGCTGCTATAATTTATGGCCCAAAAGAAGAAGTGTCAACTGTCGGTCAACCGTTTATTGTTTTGTAATGAAAATCTAATTTTAAACCCCAATTTGATATGTATATTTTTTTAAATTGATTCCACAATTATTTAGTACTATACAAATTCGATTATATATTAGCATGGGCCTTATGATACACAACGGAAATTACGGATCAGAAACAGATCTGGAATTATAATCAATATTGCTTAGTTTGTTTTTCACAATTAATTGAATCATGCACTTGAATTCACTACTTCCGTTATCTTGTAAATCCGATACATAAATAATTCTCACATACAAAATCTCTGTAGTACTTTATTTACACTTACTCCATAGTACTTTATTTACACTTACTCCCTTAGTCCGTGAAATAATGTCCCAATTTATTTGTTTGATTCTCACAACTCTGTCAAGTTCGTCATCGCCAACCATAAAATTTGTGGAGAACTCCATTATGATGTGTGGTTTTTTTCCTCTTCAAAGGCTCATGTCTTTGCATAGGATGTTTAATAGCCGAGATTTAATAGCCAAAATATTGAATGGTCATAATTTTATGGTATCTGAAAGTAGGTATGTGGCGTATCATATGACTACAACAACGTCTACGAAAGAGATGATGAAGACGTTGGATGAAATGCAAACAAGGTACGTACATATGATAAGACGATTGTTTAGTTTTAGAATTGTAGAAAAAAACCGTGCAGCAACATCTAAGCAAGTTCAATGTGACCACTGTGCAATTGAACTCGGTTGATATTAAATTCGTTGATGAAATTCGTCGTGTCTGATGACGATGACAAGGTGTTGGTCTTGAGCCGGGGTGTGACAAAATTGTCCTAAATCGATTTTAAACATTACTAAATTAACTTAGATGAAGAATAATGGCCAGATATTAAAGCATCAGTTGTACGGATTTTTGAAAATAGATGCTGCTGATTAAAAAACTCCCATTCAAATGCATATGATCTTTCATTCTCTCCTTTTTGAACATGAGCAAGAGTTTGACTATCAACTTTTTTAATAAGCATATTTTCATTAATTATCTCCATCTTGAGACTTGCTATAATGATAAATATATGCTCCTCTGTCCATGAAAAATAGGGCAAAATTGTCATTTTTGGTTGTTCACGAAAAATAGGGCACATTCAAAAAAGGAAAGTGTTCAACAACTTCTCACTTACTAATAATATTGACCCCGCATTCCACCAACACTACTTCTCTCTTACTTTACCAATTCTACATTAAAACCCATATCATTTCACAAAGTGCCCAATTTTTCGTGGACGGAGGGAGTAACTTTTTAAAGCTTTATTTTTAGTTCTGAGATATTTATATTTTGATGAGTTGCATGTTCTTAATTCAAGTATATGAATTTTTATTGAATTGATATTTTCAAACATTTTAATAATATCATAAATTTTGAATTTTATAGGATATTTAACTACCCTGTAATGCCTTATTTTCAAGGTAACAAGATTTTCTACGCAAGCGACATTGTACGTTTACTTTGAATAAAGTGCTAGCAAAACGATAGGGTTATTTTCTAAATATCCATGAAAAATAGTCTCGTTTTGCTATTTTGGGCGCCCATAAAAATAGTCCTATTTCGAAAAATAAAAAGTTTATTTTTCATACTTCATACACTTTTTCTCCTCTCTCCCATATTTCAAGTATTTTTTCTCCGTGCCTCTCTTACTTTACCTATTTTTTCTCTCTCTCTTCTTACTTTTCCAATTTCTCATTCAAACTCATGTCGTCTATAAAAGAGACTATTTTTTTTGGACGAAAGGAATACTAAACTAGAGTTTGAACCATTGGGTAGTAAATTTAATTATGTACTATCAAAATGGATACTACTAAATTTTTATTTCTGTGCAACAAGATTCATATTTTCCCTAGCCGTAGTAATATCTCCAAAATGGATTAATTCCACAATTTTATTGTCTGATTGGTCTCAAATAAATAACAATGTTATTTTTATTCAAGTAACAAAATATGAATGTGCACATTATATATATCCAAGCTTTATACGTAGGCTAAAAATAACTATAGAATCGACCAGAATAATTAATCCAAATTTTGTTCAAAATTTTTTCTTCATAATTTATACTCCCTCCGTCCCACAAAAGATATCACACTCGTGGGACGGCACGGGATTTTAAGAGATTTTGTTTTGTGTGTTAAATGAAGAGAGAAAATATAATTTTTATATTCATGTGGGAGAGAACTTTTTCCAAAAATGGAAATGTGACATCTTTTGTAAGACAAACTAAAAAGGAAAGTGTGACATCTTTTGTCGGACGGAAGAGAGTACAAATTTATCTTATTTACTAGTACTCCCTCCGTCTCCAAAAAATTGATAATTGTAGATGACACGGATTTTAATGTGCAATTGTTAAAGTAAAAGATAGATGATAAAAAGTAAGAAAGAGAAGAAATAAATAGTGGAACAAATGTTAATGGATTTTGTTGAAAAACTTTCTAGATTTAAATTTTGTCTAATTTTAAGAACGGTTGAAAATAGTAAAACTAATCTATTTATTTTTGGAGATGGAGATATTATTAAATAATTTCAAATATGGCGGCCACTAGAATTGAACGCCAAAAGTTGAAGCCGAAAAAACATAATAATATGGATAGCGTTTGACCTAAGAATACAACAGTGAATAGATATTACTTTGGGATTAATGGCCAATGGGGAATAGGACAATCACTAATCAATCATAATCTTGTTTAGTCAACTTTATCTATATATTCCTAAGCATCGTTGTTGTTGTATTATTTTCAAAGAAAGACATCAATATTAATTATTAACCCAATGAAATCTAGACAGAACCTACAAATCAATATTTCGCAAAGTTTGAAAATTTTAAAAGTAAATTTAAGTGGGGGGCATTTTTCAAAATAAATGCTGAAAAATTGGGAATGTACATATTGGAAATTATTTTATGAAACAATATTTCTAGCATTAGTAACACTAAAATCTTGAAAAGCATAAATTTGTTTTGGTAAAGGCTATGTATTTTAAATTTTGAGTTTGAAATTCTGAACAATATTTTTCATATCCTTTTATCTATAATTAGGGATGTCAATTCAACCCGAAATTTTTGGGTCGGACCAAATAGCCCGGTAAAATGAGCGGATTAGGGCTGTAATTTTATAACCCGAATATAAAATGGGCTAAACGGGTTGGTCCGAATGGGTTGGCGGGTTAAACGGGTTGGCCCGACGGGTTACAACTTTTAATTAAAAAATATTGAGTTTTAGGGATTTTCTGTATTTTTTAATTTTATATGACACAATCAGTCTTTTTAAATCTACATTCTACACGTTTCCACTCAATCCCACACTATCAACTTTCAAGTTCCACCTCAACTCATTCTATCGTCCCATTACCTGCCATTATTTTTTTACTACCACCAACGCCAAAATTAAGAATTAACCCATCAAAATCTCAATATATTTATCTTTTTAATAATTATTCATGTAAGATATGATTTTTAATTTTCAAATAATAAATTATGACCAATGCCAAAATAATGACGCGAACACAAGCTTTAATTGAAATCAATTGATTTAACATTAATTTATCTTTGTTTAGAATCTTTAGATTATAGTTGATTGAGATGAAAGACTTCTCTCCCAATGATTATGGAAAACTATGAAAAATTTGAAGATTTTATATGATTCTATCACTAAGAAGAAGAAAATAATAAAATATAAAATCATTTTATTAAGGAAAATTTGATTACAAGTGATTATTTTTGAAAGTTCTTAAGGCCGAATAGCCCGATGGGTTAGCCCGAAACCCGGCGGGTTAGGGTTAGGGTTGAAAATTTATAACCCGAAAATTTCATAGCCCGAGTAGCCCGGACCCAAATAGCCTGACAACCCGAATGGGTTGGCCCGAACCCGAACGGATTAGCCCGATTGACATCTCTATCTATAATAATGGTTTTTTTCACAATGATTCACATAAAATACAGAGAATTCAAGGAAATTATATGAATGAAATAAAAAGAAAATTTTCACTTGATAGAAGCTTAATCCCTTTATTGGGGTCATGTGTGGGGCCGCCCATTTTTAATAATAAGGGCTCGTTTGTTTTCCTCTAAAAATGAGATACAGCAGCCATAACGCAGCCATAACAAGTTGAACATAATTTAAACATTAAAACTAAAACAATATGCTATAAACACACTTCCTAGAAAGCCATCTAAATATTATACTAATGAACCACCACCAAACCATATTGATACATGCACTTTTTAATTTGTCCCTATGACTTTCAATTCAAACTTGAACAAACTAATGAATTTAATATTAATTAGTATCTAATTGAAGTCTAATTAACCTTAACCAAATGAAACAGCCCACATAATTGACTTCTCCCAATTCTAGATTGGAAACATAATAAACAACACTATCATAGTGTATAAATAAGCCCCATCCCTCTCATATCTTCCACTCCAACTCGAAAACTAAACTATCACAACAATGGATGTCTACATTTTGTCAGCCATTATTTCTATTGCTGTTGTAGCTCTGATATACCTATGGAATTTTTTGGATTGGGTGTGGTTTACCCCCAAAAAACTAGAAAAAATCCTACGTCAACAAGGCTTCAAGGGTAATTCTTACAAGCTTTATTATGGAGATTTCAAAGAGATAGGAAGGATCACTGGAGAAGCCTTGTCCAAACCCATGGAGTTCACTAATGATATTCAGCCTAGAGCAACTTCCATCTACCACCAAGCTGCCAAAAACCACGGTATGACCACTTCTCGTGCATCGCAGAAAAAAAGATAGGTAGGGGCTATGTTTTATAAATTCTGTCCGCAAATGTATTTTTAGGTGATTCGGATCATTGATAGTGCTTTTTTGCGTAACATTTTACCTAAAATTGTAATAAATTTGAAAACTATATAAAAAAAGGTGAATTGTATTATAGCCACTGAATGCATGCAATCTAGATTGGAATATAGAGATAACATTTTATGCTAGAATTACATATACTAGTTCTATCCTACATATTACTTATTTGGGTAAGTTGACTTCTCATCTTTTAGTACTTCTTTTGTATGCAATCAAGATTATTTAAGTCATCATATGACCCAAAAATATTTCTAAATGGTTACAATTTTCAGGTGAGAATAACTTCATTTGGTTCGGACCAAGGCCTGCAGTAAGCATCAACGATCCCGAGATTATAAGAGAGATTTTTTCGAAAAACAACGTTTACTTGAAGCCTACTGGTAATCCAATTGCGAAAATGTTCAAAGGACTAGCAACGTACGAGAAAGAGAAATGGGCCAAACATAGAAAGTTGATCAACCCGGCCTTCCATGTTGAGAAATTAAAGGTACATATCTTGAAATTACGCGCATTTTTAAAAACCGGACCAGACCGGACCGGCTGGTTTGACCGGTTCGGTTAATTACAAAACTGGCCAGTTCGACAGTGAACTAATGTCTACCTTTGATGCAAACAGCATATGGTTCCGGCTTTCCACTTGAGCACTGTGGACATGCTGAACAAATGGGATGCGATCGTGCCAGATGGCGGATCATGTGAAGTCGACGTGTGGCCTCATCTTCAGACCATGACGAGCGACGTGATCTCAAGAACTGCGTTCGGGAGCAGCTACGAGGAAGGGACGAAGATCTTCCAGCTCCAGAGGGAGCAGGTGGAGAGGATCATTGAGGCGGGCCGCCACATGCCTGTCCCGGGATGGCTGCCCACCAAGAACAACCGGAGGATGAAGGATATTGTGGCAGAGGTAGAGTCACGGGTGCTCGGGATCATCAACAAGAGGATGAGGGCGATGGAAGCCGGTGAGCCGAGCATGGATGACTTGTTGGGTATATTGTTGGAATCCAATGCAAAGGAGATAAGAGAACATGGAAATGCATCTGGGATGACTATTGAGGAAGTGATGGAGGAGTGCAAGGTTTTCTACTTTGCCGGTCAGGAGACTTCTGCGTCTATGCTGGTATGGACAATGATCCTTCTGAGTAAGCATCAGGACTGGCAAACCCGAGCCAGGGAGGAGGTTTTGCAAGTTTTTGGGAAACGGAAACCGGAATACCAAGAGCTAAACCACCTCAAAACTGTGAGTACATATTATTAATACTTCTGATCGTTTGATATATTCAAATGTGAGTTGTCATATACTGAAAATAAAAAGTAAAAAGTGATAAATATAAGTAACTAGTAGTAATTGAAAATTTGACTTTTATGATAAAACATCATTGGAGACTTGGACTTAGTTGGTCTCACCTTATAACATATCAGCTACGCTTTAATAAATGAGATCGTACCTAGTCTTCGTAAAATCTAACATTATTTCAAAGCATGGGTGATCCTGTATAAATATGAAGTAAAAAGAAATCAACTTAATACTTATTGAGTCACACATAAATAGTACAATACCTAGTCTCCGTAAAATCTAACAACACGTATACGCTCTCCCGCAGATGAACATGATCCTGAACGAGTCTCTAAGGGTGTACACACCGGGCGCGACACTCGGTAGGTTTACTCACAGTGAGGCTAACTTTGGAAAGTATCGTATACCAGCCGGAGTGCAGCTAGTGCTTCCCGTGCTAGCAGTGCACCACGACAAGCGGCTGTGGGGGGACGACGCCACCAGCTTCAAACCCGAGAGGTTCGCTGAAGGCGTGTCCAAGGCCACGCAGGGTCAGCCTAAGTTCATCCCCTTCGGGTCGGGGCCTAGGGTTTGTATCGGGCAGAACTTCGCGATGCTGGAAGTGAAGATGGCGATGGTGTTGATTCTGCAGAAATATTCGTTCAAGCTTTCGCCGTCGTATTCGCATGCTCCTCATGCGCTCATCACTCTCCAGCCTCAATTTGGAGCGCATTTGATTCTTACCAAACTATAATTGAAATTTTTTTTTTCAAACTTTTGTTACTATGTTTTGTGTGTTTTCTTATAGTAACGGTGTGCTTTGTATGCATGTTTTTTTCTAATCGAAAAAATAAGTTGTAATCACAAGTATTGTGAAAACTGTGGGAAGTTTCACTTATCATGAGCTTCAAATAAAATTTATTGGTCCGTTCGTAAAATGTTGTCCACTTTGTTTTTTTACATTTTTGGTAAATGGGCGCATTTTATTATAAAATTAATATATAAATGTAGGAACTACATTCCACTACCTTTTCTTCACATATCTTAAAACTTGTGCCGAGACAAACTTGGACAATATTTTGCGGACCGAGGGAGTAGTTGTTTTTATGAATAAAACTAAAAGTATGTCAAAGGGAGTAGTTGTTTTTATGAATCCACTAACTTTTATTCACATTTCTTAAAACTAGTCAAACTTGGACAGTATTTTGCGGACCGTGGGAGTAGTTGTTTTGATGAATAAAACTAAAAGTATGTCAAAGGGAACATAAATCAAACTTTTTGCATTATTAAGAATTTTTAAAAAGATAATATAAGTTTTCAATATTTTCCGAAAAATGGTCAAAGTTTGGGACATAAATGGGATTAACACTTTTTTTTTATTATTCTACATTTTAAAGATTATTTAATTATACGATAACAAGATTTTCTAGCGTTCAACTAAAGTCAAATTAAACCCCAAAAAATCTAGACAACATATTTTTTGATACTCCTACATTAAAAGTAATCTTTTGTTGTCTTATGATTATGAGAGGTTGAATTGAAAATTTTCCATTCAAATATTTGTGCTTGTTATGTTTACAAATTATCAGAGACCAATCTAAGCATTCAACCGTGAATTATAAGATGGCATTTCAAATGTTTTAATTTATAGCATATAAATATTCAACAACTCTATAATTTCCTCATCATGCTCAAATGATGTGACATGCATCGTTTTCACATGAACATGATTTTCAATGTTTTGAATCGACTTTGTTGAGTACTTCGAACGAAAATGCTGAACGAACATATTTTTTTTTGTTAAATAATAAAAAATGCTTTCCGTTTCATAATAAATGTCTCATATTTCATTATTTAGATGGATTATAATTAATGTGTTATTAACACTTTCTCCATCTTCTAGTTCAATATTTATGACATTGCTGATGACTCATGGGCGGATCTACTTGGAGGATTAGTAGGCATTTGCCCCTCGTCAAAAATCTATATTCATATTCCCTCCGTCTCTGATTAATTGTCACTATTTGACCGGGCACGAGTTTTAGAAAATGTAAAGAAAAGTTGGTTGAAAAAGTTAGTGGAATGTGAGACCTCTTTTTTATATTGGTTTTATAATTAAATTTGAGTGAAATGAGTTAGTGGAATGTGGGACCTACTTACCATTTATGGTAAAAATGAAGTGTGACAATTATTGAGGGACGGACCAAAATGGAAAATATTGACAATTAATCGGGGACGGAGGGAGTAGTATTTTATTCAAATTTAAAAATTTATTTTAAATTCTCTTTTAAATGTTCCTTTTCGTTACCACAAAATTTATTTATAAATATATTTTTGCCCCTCCTCTCGTCAAATCCTAGCTTCGCCCCTACCTGATGTGTGTTAGTATTAATTGTCGTATCTCAAATCAAAATTTCTGAATACGCTACTATAGCAATATATACACATAGACACTATGTGAATGAAAGCAATGCAAAGGGATGGGCCATTGAAAGTTCAGTTTATAATTTGCATGCATCTTCTTACATATTTCCACTCGCACCAACTTGCTTTTAGTGTCATACAAATCTAACGTTGACTTCTTGACCGATACATATAATGACAAGTGGCAATTACTTCCCCTAGGAAAAAACTCTTTTCATTTTAATCCATTTTTTAAAAATAAAAACTCTTCATTTTAGAAAATGGACCTCATATCAACTTACAGTCTAACACTAATTCCATTTTTTATTTTCTCTCTCTTATTTTATCCATTTTTTTCTTCTTTCCTATTTTAACAACTTTGCATTATAACTCGTGCCGTTTTTAAAGTTCCTGCTTTAAGAAACAAATGATAGTAGTATTTTTTATTGTTATTTTGTTAAAGGCGGATACTACTTAACACCAACTACAAAATAGATATGTATGGTATGGGACTTAAAATCATAAATGGCTAAAACAAAAATTCTTGAAATTGCATATCAATAATTTTCAAGCATGACGGCTGCATGTAATGAAGTGAAATAGTAATAGTGGAAAAGTACACCAGCTAGGCCAAGATTTTTACCACTAACTTTGAATATGGTGAAAAAAATAGATAAGCTTTTAGCGTGCAGCTAATTTCCCTCTAATATTGCTCGAAATCGAATCCAAACAAAATGTCTAAAATGGATGTATCTTGATTAAATGTGACTCATCGAAATGTCTAATTATTAGACCAAATCAACGTTGTTTCGTCACATAATTTATAAAAAGTTAAATTAAGTAAAAAAAAACTACCTAATTAATCATCAAAATGACATTGTTTCGATGTGCTGACTTGTCGTTTCAACACTAATTTTATCGTGTCATCTTCACGTCATTTAAAATTGCCACTAGACACATCACATAATTTAATTTTGTCGAAATACTTGGTCGGGGAAAGTGGCCACACATCAAAAGTTCATGTACTATATTTTTTTCGCATATCATTCGAAGTTTGGGATATGGATTTAATTTTGCTAACAAATTGGTCGAGAGAAATTGGCTAAAGTTCATTTATTATTTTGCCCCAATGAAATTTAGTATATTTATTATATATTCCTAAACGTCGTTGTTAATTATGATTTTTTTTTTCAAAGAAAGACATCGACCTTAGCTAATTAAGTCGACAAAACTGACTGTTCAAATTCCAAATAGGAAATAAACGTGATGAACAATACCATCTATCGTGTATAAATAAGCTCATACCTCTACTCTATCTTCCACTCCAAATCAAAAACCAATTCACTAAAGCAATGGATGTTTTCATCTTGTCAGCCAAAATTTCTTGTGCTGTTGTAGCTCTGATATATCTATGGAAAGTATTGGATTGGGTGTGGTTTACCCCCAAAAAACTCGAAAAAATCCTACGCCAACAAGGCTTCAAGGGAAATTCTTACAAGCTTTTCTATGGAGATTTCAAAGAGATAGGAAAGATCACCGGAGAAGCCTTGTCCAAACCCATGGAGTTCACGAATGATATTGCGCATAGAGCGACTCCCATCGTCCACCATGCTACAAAAACTTATGGTACGTACGACTGCATGCAGCTAAGTTGATAAGACGTTTTACCTCTAATTAAATGGTTATTGTTTAGGGTTAACTAAATGATTATGGAGTGCAAATTTTCAGGTGATGACAACTTTGTTTGGTTTGGACCAAGGCCCGCGGTATGCATAAGGGAGCCTGAGATTATACGAGAGATTTTGTCGAAAAACAATGTTTATCTGAAGCCGACTGCTAATTCACTTGGGAAAATGTTCAAAGGAGTTGGAACGTACGAGAAAGAGCAATGGGCCAAACATAGAAAGCTAATTAACCCTGGCTTCCATGTTGAGAAATTAAAGGTATATATATCATGAAATTGCATGCAATGATGCAAACAAATTATTCTGTCTGTTCTACTGTAGTTGAGACATTTTTTTATGGTCACGATGATGAAGGAATGAGTGTTTTAATTAATTATGTGAATAAAAAATAGTGGAACGACCAAAAAATGAATATGACTTAACTACGGTGGAACTGAGAAAATTCAATTTAGTATTAAAACTAATATCTACATTTAATGAAACAGCATATGGTTCCGGCGTTCCACGTCAGCACGGTTGACATGCTGAAGAAATGGGATGCGATCGTACCAGACTCAGGATCATGTGAGGTCGACGTGTGGCCTTATCTTCAGACCATGACGAGCGACGTGATTTCAAGAACCGTGTTCGGGAGCAGCTACGAGGAGGGAAACAAGATCTTCAAGCTACAACGAGAGCAGGTGGAGCGAATCAACGAGGCCGGTCGCCATATGCCCGTCCCGGGATGGCTTCCCACCAAAAACAACCGGAGGATGAAGGAAATCATGGATGAGATCGAGTCAAGGGTGCTCGGAGTCATCAGGAAGAGGGTGAAGGCGATGGAGGAGGGCGAGCCGAGCACGAATGACTTATTGGGCATGCTATTGGAATCCAATGCGAATGAGGTGAAGCAGAATGGGACAGCTTCTGCAATGTCAATGGAAGAAGTGATGGAAGAGTGCAAGGTGTTCTACTTCGTTGGCCAGGAAACGTCTGTCTGTTTGCTGGTATGGACAATGATCCTTCTGAGCAAGCACGAGGACTGGCAAACACGCGCCAGGGACGAGGCTTTGGAGCGTTTCGGGAAAGGGAAACCCGATTATCAAGAGCTGAACCACCTAAAAACTGTGAGTACTGTCTTTCTTCACCTCAATTTAAACTAGAAAAATCCGTAACGAGTTTATGAAACTTTGAGTACAATCTTTCTTGCATAATTTTTTTTTTGGTTGAAAAAAACACCAAACGACATCGTTTGTAGAATTTTATTTTCACTACAGATATCTAAGTAGCTTTTATGAAACGTTTGGGTCAAAGCTTATTTGGTTCGTGTTCTTATTGGGTCGACACGTTAAGGACACAAAAAAATTCGTGTCGTGTTCGGGGTTAAGTGTAGCAGGTCGTGTTCATGTTCGGGTTTGGGATTTTCTTAACGTGCCATGTTTGTATTTGTCCTTATTGGGTCGTGTCGTTAACAGGTTGACCTGATAATGGCCCAACAAACACGATTTGTCACCCTACTAATCAATAGACGTAGTCATCCTAGACTGTCAGGGGGACCTAATTTAAGATCTAAAACGTAAAATTACAAATTTACCCCTCGCTGAAGTAAATAAAAAATAAAAAATAAAAAATGAAAAATCATTCCTCCCTTGTTCGTTCACTTCTAACACATGTGTCCGCCTCTGCGTGCAGATGAACATGATCCTCCACGAGGCTCTGAGGCTATACACACCGGGAGCGACGCTCGCCAGGCTTACATACAAGGAGGCGAACTTCGGAAAGTACACTATCCCGGCCGGAGTGCAGATGCAGCTGCCCTTGCTAGCAATGCACCACGACACGCGCCTGTGGGGGGACGACGCGGCCATCTTCAATCCGGAGAGGTTCTCTCAGGGCGTGTCGAAGGCGACGCAGGGGAGGCCTATATACATCCCGTTCGGGTCGGGCCCGAGGGTGTGCATCGGGCAGAACTTCACCATGGTGGAAGTTAAGATGGCGATGGTTATGATTCTGCAGAATTATTCGTTCAAGCTTTCGCCTTCGTATACGCATGCTCCTCATCATCTCTTCACTCTGCAGCCTCAGCATGGAGCACATTTGATTCTCACCAAACTATAACTATTTCAATTATTTTAAACTATAGTAATTTTTATTTTTTTTGTATTATGTGTTTTCGTGTAATAATAAGGGTGATATGTATTACTGTATTAGATATATATACCAAGCGTGGTTAAATTGTATTTTTGAAATATTTGGGTTTCAATTTTAAGAATTTATATATATTTTAACTATAGTATATATTTAACTATAGAATAAAATACTTCTGAATGCACCATTTTATATGAAATCTATTGATTTATATATTTGAAATTTTTACACAGTATATAAATTTACTTGAAAAAGATAATGTTGCAATTATTTGATACAATTTGTAAAAATCTCTGATTTCATATACATTGCAGTAATAATTTTTATGCATCACGTGAAAAGAAAATATAATCATAAATAACCATATATCTTTGATTTGACATAATAAAAAAATTGCACTATTTTATCCCTACGACCTTTGGTCAAAAACTCTCTTCTACCACGAAATTGTTGAGCTGCCAATTGGGAGACACAAGAAGTCAACGTATTCATGCAACGGTTATGAATTACTCTCTCCGTCCTGCTTTAGCAGTCCCATTAACTTTTCTGCCTTTTTTTTATAAAAATGATAAAAAAAATAGTTAAAGAGGAGAAATGATAAATTAAGAGAGAGAATAATATAGAGAAGAGTCTTATCTACATTATTGTCTCTTTTACTTTACTATTTCTCCACTTTAACTATTTTTTATCATTTTTATAAAAAGAAGGCAGAAAAGTCAATGATACTACTAAAACGGGACAAGGGGAATATTAAATATAGGCGTTACAAGTATTTATAAAATATTCTACGACTCTTATTTTGTCCATCAAAATTATCTTTGTAAATTTGTATTAAATTTTGTTAGGTGGTTTTCAATATCAACTAACTAAACTTCAACATCTCTATCTCTCATTCAATTCATTTATCAATTATCAAAATCTGTGTCGTCCACTGACAAGATTATTTTTATGATTTAATATAAAATGGTCAAATGAAACTAAAGAGAAATAATTGAATAAACCCTGAGAGAAAAAAATTCACTAAAAAATATTACAAGTTGTTTCCAGAATATGTCAAATCGAACTAAACATTTTTTTTTAATTATTCTTACTCAAACAGTACCCTACTTGCCTCTTCGGCTTTTGCTCAAGGGTTTGAAAATTTCCATGATCAAATAATCCTCTAGTCCTACTATCCGACATAGCAACAAGTCGCACTTTGTAATACTACAATAAAACCATGTGCTATACATACTATTCAAAGAAAGCCATATAGTATAATTTATGAACCTACACCATTCCAAATTGATAAATACTCTATTTTATCCCTATGACCTTCAATTCAAAATTGAACAAAATAGTGAACTCAATACTTGTATACAAAATTGAATATTCAAAAGTCCAAATAGTGAACTCAATCCAGGGAGGTTCGCTCTGGGTGTGCGCGTGTCCAAGGCTACACAGTGGAAGCCTATGTTTTTTCTAGAGATGTCAATCGGGTCAGCCCAACGGGTTTCGGGCCAACCCTATCGGATTTTGGGTCAATCGGGTCTGGGTTGCAAAAGTTTAGCCCTAACCGTAAAAGCTCGGGTGTTGGGCTAGCCAACGGGTTAATCGGGTTGCTACCGATAAAATTAATATGCTATCAATCAAATAAATAATGATGAAAATTAGTTATATTTATATAATGTAAAACATTTAATTATGATAAATTTGATAATTTGAGACATGCTTAAACTCAAACATAAACATGAACAAATATTAATATTTGAGATTTGTGCAAAATGAAGTATAAACATATTTCTAGAAAATTTAAAGAATGTTTTAGAAATTTATATATTTTTCAGTGAATGATGTTTCTAATTTATTTATCTATTATTATATTACTTAATAAAAATTAATCTATAATTTGTATATCTAATACTCCCGCCGTCCGCCATTATGAGTCCCATTTATGGGCAGCACGGATTTTAAGAAATGTTAAGAAAAAGTGGATGGAAAAGAGTTAGTGAAATAAGGGTCCTACTTGTATATATTAGTTTTAAATAAAATATGAATGGAATGAGTTAGTGAAAGGTGGGACCTATTACCATTTATGGTAAAAGTGAACCGGGACTCCTATTCACATACAGACTAAAATAGAAAAACATGACTCTTATTCGCAGATAGAGGGAGTATAAAATTAAAAGTTATTTTTGTAGTTATCTATATCAAAAAAATAATCAATGAAGCGACAAATTATGAGTCAAATAAATAGAACAATAGAAATTTTATCGAATTTTCGGGTCTAGCCTTAACGTGTTGCAAGTTAATCGGGTATGGGCTAATCGGGTTGTGATTTTATTGGGCTATAGATTTTCAACCATAACCCTATAAATTGGGCGGGCTATTCAGGCTAGCTACACTGACATCCCTAGTTTTTTCCCTTCGGGCCGGGTCCGAGGGTCTGTCTTGGGCAAAACTTCACCATGGTGGAGGTTAAGAATTTAAGATGGCAATGGAATTGATTGTTGAAGCGCTTGTCTTCATACACACATACTACACATCCAACTTGATTCTGACCAAACTTTATTTTGGTTTTTCATGTCAAACTTGTAAAATTAAGTTTATTGATCAGCTTGTCTTAGACTTGTTGAGATAGTTTTAGGGATTAAAGACTAGAAAAATTAAAGATTCAAAATTTTAATCAAAACAGTAGAAATCATAATGATAACCAAATAATGAGAAGATAAATTAGGGGTGAAATCCCAAGTACAAGCAATGTGATGTAGAATGAAATATGAAGATCATTCACAGAAAACAGCTGAAAATGTCTAGTATAACTGAGATCAGAATTAAGCACCAATATTGGAGGCCTTGTTGAGGATAACACCTTCGTATTTTACTTGGAACCACTTCATCGAATCCTCCTTCGTGACCCTGTGTTGGATACCAACGCGGGACTTGCACCTGCGGCGGCGCCCAACCCGGTAGCCAGGGCGCTCTAGGACAACGTAGAAGTCCATACCATAGATACCAGTTGAAGGATCATACCTATGGAGATGGAATAGTAAGAAAGATACAAACACAAGTAGTAATTTCATAATCAACGTAATCAAAAGTAACGAAGAAAAGTTAGCAAGATCTAGCTATGGTGGGTGGTGAACATTGATTAATCATTTGCAAACATTATGAAGATCAAGCTATGTATCAGCCATACAATTTAACTTGTATTTAAGCAACATCTGAGAAACCATTTTACAAGAGAGCAAGAGAAGTTTACTTACTTAATTCCAAGATCGATATGCTCCTGAATACCGAACCCAAAGCAACCAGTTTCGCTAAAGTTTCTTCTCAACAGCTCATACTCCTTGACCTTCAGTCCACTCTCGAGGAGCTGCATTGCCTTATCACCTCGTACTGTCACGTAGCATGCAATTTTTTCATTACGCCTGATCCCAAAAGAACGCACCGTGTACCTTGCTGTAAAACAAAATGCCAACACAAGAATGAGACATGTGCTTTCTGTCATACCATATCTTGTAAACGTCTAACTTGAAAGCAATAGATACGAGATGAACCCCGAAACTATATCATAAACAGAGAATTCAGGAACAAAATACCCAACTGCACACAGCATGTACTATCATTTCCAATGTAGTCAAAGAGGCAATCCACCAAACGAATTTTCGTGTCACACTTTTTGTGTATGTTACAGGACGTAAGAACGCAAAAACAAACAACTTCCATGAGCACACACTACTACAATAATTCCAAATCAATTGATTCAGCAACAATAACAAGACGAGTTCAGTTCAATTCCAGTAACTATTGGCCATAGTCCGCAAAACAAATCCACATTTATCGTACCGTTCCACACTGTCACGTAAAATTAAGCTCATTTTTCACCTTTCAACAAAAAGATTGAGATTTTTCAAACATCCAATTAAACAAAAATGAAGCCTTTACACTTCCAGTTAATCAATTAGAGCTTCATGATAAGCTGCATCACACACATACCAAAAAATCTTCTAACAAAGAAAATTAAAACTAGAATAAGCGTGAAAATATTACCCTTGGAGAAAACAGGGGTTTGGCCACTGAGCTGTTCCAAGACCTATAAAATATTCATCAAAACGGAAACGCCTAATTAGAGCGATAGAGGTAACCACAGCAAACATACGCACGCAATAATGCTGAGCTGTACCTTAGCGGCTCTGGTGAGACGATCGCCGCTCTCGCCGACGGAGATGTTGAGGACGAGTTTCTGAACTTTGATTTCCCTCATTGGATTCGACAGCTTCTTCTCCGATGCCTGTCATCGCGCAATTTTCCAATCAATTAGACTGTCATCGATGCGTAGATAAGCATACATATGTTATAGATACAGATATCAACGGCGATTGGCGGATTGCTTACCATGGCGGTGAGGTAGGGCGGCGCGGAAGCTGCAGTTGCTGAGAGGGATTTAGGGATTTTTTGAAAGGTGAAGAGAAAACCTAATTGATAGTGTAGTTAGTTGGGGGGTGATTCTTAATTATTCTTATTTACAGGGGTAACTTCACAATTTACACAAAAACGTTTATCATTTGTTTTTTTTTGGTAAAAAAAATTTGAAGATTATATAAATCATACGAAAAGTTTCAGTCATGTTTCATTTTAGTATATTCTGTTACTTTTATGTTTGGATGTCGTTAACTCTTTTATTATGTGGGGTACAAAATGTTTCATCGTTGATTCTTGTTGGTACAAAAAGTTTTATCATTATTTTATATTGGTATAAAAAAATTTCCTATTTTTTCATGTATTATACGCCATATAGGTAAAGAGTTAATGATGTTAAAACACGTATGACGGAATGTATTAAATTAAAATTTGGATGAAACGTTTTGTATGATTTACGCAAACATCAAATACCTATTAATATTAAACAAAGGTGAAACATTTGTATGAGTTGTGTTATCTTTGGTTTAGGTAAACTAGGTCATGATTTAACTTAGACTATTTCTTTACTTTACTGTTCATGGATGTGCCAAAATCTAATCCAAACTAATTGAGTTGTGAAACACAATTATTCAAATTGAAGACGAATTATTAATAAACACATTTGCAGAACTGCTCGCAAGCTTTTACTTGCAGGAGTGACACCCATCCTGTGAATCCTGTGTGCCTTGCCTTCGACCAACATGCTGTGGGGACATGATGAAAGACTCCTGTGTTTTGGATGCTCTTTGGTTCTCCCATTTTGTAACACTGAATTTCTAAAGCATCATTTACGATATCTTTATTCAGGATTGTAAACGTGCAAAAAATTTATATAGAACGCTTAATATATTACAAATAATGAAGCTTTCATTCTCTATTCATAAAATTGTCTTTTGTAGTATACTATATAAGGTGGTGTTCGGTTTGCAAAATAAAATAATATCAAGATACAGTTTAGGATTGATTTGTGAGATTATTTTAGTCATAGAGGGTTAGCTATGACTAATTATCCCATAATTATCCATCTAGGATTGAGTTGTGGGGTTGAATGAATCTCATGAACCAAACACACAATAAATTTAATCCTAGATACAATCTTGTAAACGAAAAAAGAATTGTTTCAGGATTTAGGTTTTAAATCTTAGGGTTTATGGACAATTTGGAAGCTTTGCCTAACACCTTACTCTTGAGCATGATTAGGTTACTAGTCAATGAGACATTGAGGTTAAATGACAAGACTAAGACATCACAAGATTATTTAGTGCTCAATCTCGCACATGTGATGTTGATTCCTCACATTATGCTATTCTCCCTTTTATCCATGTTTTGATTCAAAACTTCCACTATATTAGATTAACAAGAAACGTCTTACCATCTGAATTGTATTTCAGTATTTTATAGTTTAATCCCGCCTACTTACCATGTAAAATACTCAACAGAATACGATAATTACATATGAGTCAATGAAACATAATTCAAGTGACAAAGTTGATTACGTTTGACCGTGGATTACGAGTTCAATCCCTACCAAAACGGCGTAGATATCGTCGTTATATGCGTGGTGTAGTTGTCCCGCCTAAGTAACTTCGTCATCAGGCAAAGGGCAAAGTCGTCAAATGCATAATAGCATCAACTTGTATTGAGGGCAAAGTCGTCAAATGCAGAATAGCATCAACTTGTAGTGAAGAGCTATGATCAGCTTTAGGAGGCAAAGGGCATAACCGTCAAATATAGAATAGCATCAACTTGCAGTGAGAGAGCTAAAATCAGCTTCCGACCTTCGCCGGATTCTCAAACTCTCTCAAATTCAATCCCTCGAAAAATTCACCGCCGTCCCCCACCGCCACCCCCGCCGCCTGCCCCCTCAGAATTGTACTTATCTCTTTTTCGCCGTAAAAAACCACCGATCTTCATTTCTGCGAGGGGAGCTGTGATTTCGTTTTCGCCGTGAGTCCTTCTAATTAAGCTTCTTTCGTTTCTCTGCGTTGCCTTAATCGTTGATTCCGTGGTTTGTCTTTCTGTAATTGAATCATTTCCGTGCTTGCTGATCTGTTTCGCGTCTGAATTTTCCGTTTTCATCTGGTTTGGGGCTCAATTCACCTCTTATTTCATTCTATTAGGTCGTAATTGGAGCTTAATTTGAGTAATTAGGTGCGCCCCTATGTTGTTTGCAGCTGCACATGACTGAGTGTCAGTCTATTTGTTTAGTTTCTTCTAATTGGACAGTTCTCAGTGGTCCTGCAAGATTCTATTTTTAATTTGATTGTGGATTCTTTGAGTTTTTCTATGTACATTTTTATCAGTGCTATCTGGAAAATTAAGTTAAACTGTTGCAATCTTAAACTGTTTAATAGGTATTGTCGGCGAAGATGAGTTATTAAGTAAGGTGCTTGTGTGGATACAAAGATTTGATGGTCAGCAGTTTTTGCATAAAATTGGGTGCAATTAAGTGAGAGGGTCTTCAGTAAAGAGAGGACCCTTGATTCAGTGGAACCGAAGCTGTTGTTTTTGACGTTTTCTTATAGTTTAGCTGGTTCGTTATCCAGACAATGCCAGCCGTACAAAAGCTTTATAATGCGTGTAAAGCATCACTTACGCCTAACGGACCCATTTCAGAAGAGGGTTTAGAAAAGGTTCGCAACCTATTAGGTAAGAAGAAGAAAAGTCCTCATCCTTTTCCTTTACCAGCATTTGTTTCTTTATCATGGATCTCCATATGCATTTATTTTTTTGTATGGTGACACTTGGCATTTCTCCGTAATGTTTGATGAAGTTCTTCCTAGTTAATGAATATTGGAGAATTAGACTCTTTATAGAGGAAAAATCAACTGCACTTCTTTCGTATTTTTACTTTCTATATCTATTTGGATTAACTTGGGGAGAAAAGGAATAAAAAGATATACAAGATCTGAAATTGACTTTGATTATCATTTTCTCATGTGTCTAAAAAATGGTATGTAGTCCGTGGAATTATCATAAACGAACAACATCTATCAGCTTAGGTATTGGAAAGGTAGTTACCTCAAAAAATCAGAGAGCTGTTTTATTCGATGACCATGTTACCATGCTTTATATTATCTTCCTCTATTCATGTGCATTCTTTGCCTCATAATCCTGACTTTCTAACTGAGAGTGGCCCTTTGTCCAACTGTATTCCCTATATTAACTGGCACTGCATGTTAATGAATGTTATAATGAATGTATTCTTGTGTAATCTTTGTTGGAGATAAATTTGCTGATGTTATGAAGCTAGAATCTATGAAATGATAACATATGTGAAATGATAGTTATCTTTAGCAGTGAAGATAGTAAATATGAAATGGTAATCGTCTCTAACATTGTAGGCTTAGATGAGGGGTTTATTGAGTACCACAAAAGATTAAGTAGTTTTTGACAAAACAGACCCATGGCTTATTTTGGGATATCTCGGTGAGGTAGTAAAAAGAGGTATATTTGGGATAGGCGAATAGAAAACATTCCATTCATGCTGGGAAAACTTCCCTTTTTGTTCTTTGAATTTTTAGCATGCTGTCCCACTATTTTAGATATAAATTTTTATATTGTGTGATGTTAGCAATTTAAAAATAAGTTGTGTATATGAATATATGGCTTAATACTTTACTTACTAAATCTGTGCCCTAGCAGGAAAAATTCTCCAGAAATTAAATAGGAACAACGGTCATACTAATAGTCATAGCACTTTACATCATGCATGTAATAGATGCATCTGCTACGTATAAAAGCCCGATTCGGATGAGGAACTATATATTATTGTAATTCAAGATATTATATGTGTCAGATTAATTAGGACCTTAATGATTTGTTGGTTTAGGGATTGGATTCAACTTGCGAAAGGATATTTTAATTCTGAAATTGCTCTGCATGTCCTAAGCTGCTTGCTTTATCAGTTAGTAACACTTTACATCCTTTGTTGCAGAGAAAATCAAGCCTTCTGATGTAGGTCTCGAGCAAGAGGCCCAACTAGTACGGAATTGGCCAGGTACCTTGACAGAGCGCAATGGAGGAAATCAGTCTCTCCCTCCAATTAAATACCTGCATGTGCACGAGTGTGATGGCTTCTCTGTAAGTGTCTCTTATGATATATCAACTTTTCTGCTTTCCTTTCTCTTTCCTGTTCTGATTTTCTCAGTTCTTGATTCCTTTTACGGCTAGACACAGTGCACTTTGTATGATGAAACTGTATTCTTTTTATTATTTTGGAACCTTAGATTACTGAATAAGTAACTTCTCTTTCGCAGATGGGAATATTCTGTATGCCACCTTCTTCTGTCATCCCTCTTCATAACCATCCTGGGATGACAGTGCTGAGTAAGCTTCTGTACGGTTCATTACATGTAAAATCCTATGATTGGATCAACATTCCTGGGCCTTCTGATCCATCTCAAGGTTAAGTAAAGCTAAGCAACTGTATGCTTCAGTCTATCTTGATTCTTGTATATTGATTTTATAGCAAAGAGTGAAATTTTTGGTATAAACATTGAATAACCATCTTTAGAGGATGATAACCTACTTAGATATTGGGCATATGTTTTTATCTATTTGGATTCATGAACTTATCTGAATATGCAAAACGTGCCAAAAGAATTGTCATCGGTGTTTTTGCATCAAAATCTTCAAGATTAATAATGATCTTAAGATTATTTGATTACTTTCAGGAGCAAGGCCTGCGAGGGTTGTGAAAGATTGTGACATGATAGCTCCATGTGATACAACAGTGCTTTATCCAACTAGTGGTGGTAACATCCATTGTTTCAAGGCCATCACTCCATGCGCCATCTTCGACATCCTTTCTCCGCCCTACTCGTCCGAAGATGGACGCCATTGCACTTATTTTAGAATGTCCCCCGCCGCAGATCTACCTGGTACTCATTGCAACTGAAAACATTCACATATACTCTTGCTAAGCAAAGTCCTAATATTTCATCATTTATTTATTTTTATTTTCAATTTTGGTTTTTAATGAAGGTTCCATCGAGGTGGATGGAGAAACAATATCCGAAATCACTTGGTTAGAAGAGTCTCAGCCTCCGGATGACTTTGTCATAAGGAGAGGACAGTACAAAGGCCGCGTGCTCAAAACTTGAAGAAATTTTTTGTTGTCATATAATTCAAATTCTATAAGCTCTCAAGAGCCAAGATTGTCTTAATTTGCCTCAATTTTAGTATTGCTTTAGCAGAAATTAGACTTTTGAGGTGTACATAGTTGAGGTATTATATATTATTATTTGATTGACCCTACATATCTCTCCTTCTCTCTCTCCCTGTGTTTGTGTGTGTATTCTCTTTCTTTGTCCTCATATCATTGCATCAAGTTATGAACTTCAAGATTAGCTAAGCTACATTCCTGATTAAAAGGAAAAAGAGCAAGTTTGGTGAGAGGAATTGCATAATGTTAGCCTTCCACACTATGTATCAGCTGCTGAATTTAGTAGTACTTGTTGCTTAACCGCGACATGAAAACAGAGCTCCGTGCCTTCCCCACAGAGGTGGACGATAGAGTGCGAGAAAGCCAAGAATCTGATGGAGATTTCGGCAGAGGTGGTGGTGGTGGTGGTGGAGGTGGAGGTGGAGGAGCATCTCCCTCTCTTGCTAGCCGCTTTCTTGCATTCTCAGCTGCTTCGTTCACAGCAGTCCGAATATCACCTTCACTGCTCGAATCATGGTCTGAATCTGAATCCGAATATGAATCTTCATTTATCTTCATCACACCTCTTGTCTTCACATAACTCTCACTGTTCTCCAAAATTCTTGCAGCATCATCAGCATCCAGTAGTTCTCGCAAGGTTCTGAGGCTCTTCTTGCGCGGCACCTCTACAAGAAACGGCATGTACTGTTTATGGTAACTCCTCGCCTTACGACTCATCACCTCATTCTCACTGTCTGTTGAGGAGCCAGACACTGCAGATTCACACAGCATTCTGCTACCAGGAAATGTCATCACGTGGGCGCGGCTCATTGCAGGAACGGGGCTCAGGCTGCAGACCGAACTTTTCAGGAAAGCTCGAGGCATCAAGCAAGACACTCTAATCACATTCTCATGCTGATCACTCCCTCCTCTCTTGAAACTAGGCCTGCAGTGGAGCACTATTGACTTTTCTTGATACACCACTTTCCTTCTCCCGTGTTCTCGTTGGCAGACTCCTAAATCGTCTACAATTGGTTCGCTACTTGCATCAGAATCCGAACTAGTTTCTCGCAGAGCTTCCACCCTGCGTGCTAGGATATCTTCCTTTGGCCGCCCCGGGATGTGTTCCCACACGGAAGGCCTAGCATAGTCATGAGATTGTGCTAGGATATCTTCCTTTGGCTGCCCCGGGATTTGTTCCCACACGAAAGGCCTAGCATAGTCATGAGATTGTGCTAGGATCTCTTCCTTTGGCCGCCCCGGGATTTGTTCCCACTGGAAGGGAACAGAGACCGGGTTCCCCACATGATCAGAGTTCTGCTCTGATCTGTGTGGAAGAAGCCTATGTATGACTTGGAAGCCTTCCCTTTGATCAACTATGTGTGAGGTCACCTTGTGGGAGTGTTTTCTTACAGATAATATTGGTTGATTGAAATTCAGCTTCTTCTCCACCATGTTTTTTCCAGCTCTATTGTAAAACACAAGAATGAACTTTTATAGGGTTTGGAAACACTAAATCTTCAAATATTCTCTCATTTATGACATATTTATCTCTACATGCCTATATATTTCCACATGCTTTGCATGCCTATATATTTCCACATCTCTTCAAGGCTCTAATTAAATCTTAAATATTTTTAGCCTTTTGTTCAAGTTAAAGAAGTAATATTTGCAGCTTAATTACACCATAAAACCAATTAGAAACATAAACCAGACTTTGTTTTGATTTTTCATTTCAAGTTTTATATACATAAACATCTATATATAAGCATGCTCGTTTGGTTTAACTAATAAGATATGTAACTCGTTATAGGAAATATGGGCCAAAATCAAGATAATATTTTTATAAGTGTTCTTTGGTACTCCATATTAGATGATCCTTGATTATGTGTGATTGATAGCACATGAAAAGACAAAATTACCCTTATGTTTTGGGGTTGGAAGATTTGGCAAGAAAAAATCTCTACCCCTGTTACATTTGTCAAATCAAACGGATCCTTAGATTTCAACAACAATTCAACGTTAAGATTTTAAAAAAATGCCGATATTACATATTTTTTTTATGTATTCCAAAACGTTCAACTCAAAAAAATGGCGATCAACAACAACAAATGAAAAAAATTAAAATAGACAAGAAAATAACAAAGAAATCAATATACATAGAAAAACACACATCCTAACATTATCAGCCAACATGGTCCGGAGTGGTCACACAACTCAACATTTCAAACAACAATTACAAAATACTATAACATGGCAGCAAGAAGAGGGAGAAAGGATGAAAACAACAACCAAAACCTTGACATAAACAAGGTTGTACCTTTCAACATCCAAGAAATGAGAGATAGTCAAATTCTTCTTTAATAAATATGTCACACTCACATTGTCATGACCCCAAATTTATATGAGAGGGAGTAAACGAGTTTGTAAGTTTCTACAATGATTTAAATTGGTTGAGTTCATTAAACTAAGAGAAGAAGCTTATACATTATGTAAAATGGAGGGAAAAAACACTAATTAATCATGATCATCTTATGTTTACCAAATTAAGTTGTCGTTATTAATCATGAGAATCAATACTTTCCTTTAGAAAATGGAAAAATTAATACTAGTATTTTTTTGGATTTTGCATATTCGTTACAATCCAAATTCGGTTCACGTGGCCTGATTTAAATATGGAATTGAAACAAATTTTTATGCGTCACTTGGTTTTATTTAAATTTTTAGTGAATTATAGAATGACTTATAGCACGTATGTGTGTTATTTTAGGCCTCATATATATGAAGTATATAAATTATTGGAATTTGTAGTAACGATGTGATGACTTTTATGCATCGAACTTTCATTGTAACCTTCTCTCGAGATAATGCGTAAGTGAATAAATTAAAGGCTCGAATCATAATAGGGTGAACTACTGCATCATTATAAAACTATACTTGTTAAGTGGAATGGGCCGGGCTGGCCAAGCCCAAGCTCCGACTGAATTGATGTCTTGCTCGACTTGGGCCGTGTCTAAAACTTGATAAAATTAATAAATATTAACCTCTATAGCACAAATGATAAGGGTTTAGAGTTTATGATTGCTTCAACTTTGCCATTTAAGTTAAGACTGATTGAATTTACATTGTATAATATTTGATATTTGTTTTTTATATGAATTTATGTACGTGAATACAGTTACATGATGTACAAAATCAATAAAAGTAATTAAAGTTCAGAGTTGTCACCATTCACCAATTCAAAATGTCACAAGTAATTTTTTTGTCACTAATAAGTGCTCCCAAGTCAATTGCAGGGACGTCAATCTAGCCCAAAATCCACGGGTCGATCCGAATTATCCGATAAAATCATAGGGTTAGGGCCGAAAAATCACAACCTATATTCAGAAGCGGGCTACACGGGCTAACCCGTTCGGGTCGGCGGGTTATGCGGGCTGGCCCGGGTGGGTTACGGGTTAGCCCACGAATTTGAGCATTTAATATAAAAATATAATTAAAATTTTGGATTATATACATATATGAAGTATATTTGGTAATCAATATTAAATACAACATTGATATAAAGAATATATACTAATCATGTTTTCTCTCTCGAATTGAAAGTTAGGGTTATATGAAATGCATGATTACCATTTAATTGCAGTTAGATTCATGTGTGCTATTAACTAAACGATATGTTTATCTATTTTGTTTTAATTTTCAATTGCTATTATTTTCTTTTTCTTGATCATTTTGATAATTACTTTACTATTTTCGACAATCTGTTTTTTAATAATTTAGAATATTGGATTGGATAAGTAACATATAAGATTACTATTGACCTGAATAGCCCGTGTGTTAGATCGAAACCTGAAAATTTAGTGTTATGACCAAAAATTTATAACCCGAAAAATTCACAGCCCGAATAACCCGCACCCAAATAGCCCGACAACCAAAGTGGATTGGTCCAAACCCGAACGAGTTAGCCCAATTGACATCCCTAGTCAATTGTCTTTATAATAAGAAAGTTTGGGAGAATGATCATTCTATCCCAATTTATAGTGATTTTATCACAATCTTTCGAACTCATCAATTTCACCAACTTTAACAATTGTATCAGTTTTCATATAAACTTTTTTCACACATCAATTCTATCAATCTTCTTACCTCTATTTTCATCACGAAAATTTACTTTAATAGTAGAGTCGTGATGTGAATTTAAGTTAATTTAAGGCAATAGTCTAAGCTAGATTAGGCCTTAATATATTCTTTAGGGTCAAATATATCGCTTCCACGGTAAGTTAATTTTGTTGTGCCTAATTTGACTAACCTTGATTTAGTAGTCTTATAGTCACACCAATATTAATAAAATTATTTAATTAATCGTTTTTTTAATATTTTATTCACCTCAAACAAAAATAATATATCCAAATTATATAGTACTATAATCTTCTACATGCTATATTCTAGGATGCTACTCAATTTGATAGGCTAAATAAATAATAATTTGATTACATAGACAAAGTACATAGCATAAGATTGTAATCATGTCAAAGTAAAATTAATTTCATATGACAAATTTAATTTAATCAATTTCAAAATAATTAAGTTAATCTTGATTATTGAGCAATATATCTCTTAAAGGGATCAAGTAGAGTAGTACCACATTCAAGTCATTTGTGTATTTTCTTTGTCATGAAGTAATATTTTCATATACTAATATAAAGCATTACTTTTATTGACAACAACTTTATTCAATTAGTGAAATATCAACACGTGGAATTGTTCCACAGTTGTAACTATCATTTTCAGAGACTTAGAAAACCATGCCGACTTACGTATATTTATTTAATTTTTTAAGTTTGAATTTGTGAGTAAGAGGAAGCCGAATATTGATTATGTCACATGCTACTTTTATAAGTGGTGTGTGTTTTCTTAAAGAAATAAATACATAAAAGGAGTATATTTTTAAGATTTAATAGATCCAATTTGAGTCGAGGCCTAGTCGATTCATAACGGCCGAAAAACCCTAAAGTCAAATTTTAATTTCCAATTAATTTGTTTTTCCATTCATTTTCTTGTTGCTAAGATCAATCAAATAATACATCTAAAATTATTAATGCATATCATTATTTGAAAGCATTAGGGTTAAACACCCGAAATTTGGATAACCTTTATGTTCAATTTGAACCAATCTAAAATTCAAATATTGAAAAATATAAATCCAAACGGATCAAAAATATATGGAACATCAAATCTAGAAACCCAATTTTTTTTTATAACAAAATTAAAAAAATCCAATAGAGTGAAAAAATTCAATTTCTTTAAAACTATTATATTCATTAGATTAGGAATATTTTAAAAAAAAAATATTATTTATATAAAATAAGATTTGAATTTTTCTCTTTCAAGCAAACCAATTTAAACCGAACCAAAAATTCAAATTTCCGAAGATAAATATTCAATCCAAAATCCAAATGTTTCAAACCAAAACTAATACTCACTATATTCTATTAAATATGAAATGTTTTTCTTTTTGGGTTGTCCCATTAAAATTAAACGTTTTCTAAAATGGAAATATCATTTCTTTACTTTTCTCTCTATTCATTAACTCACAGATAAGAGTGGGAACACGGATATCGGTTATTGGATTTACCCGTACCCGAGCCGATATCCGCCGGATTTTGGATACCCAATATCCAATTTTATGGGATTGGGTTTAGTATTGGGTATTGAAATATAAGATAAATCCGGTATTGGATAACCCGAATGGATACAGGGTATTATCCGAATATCCAATTTATTATTTTAAGCATATTTTAAATTATGTTTAGTCATTTTGCATTAAATAATCTTATACATTAAAATAAAAGTGTTCCATTTTTTTTTTGTTTTATACTACAAAATAAATGAAACATTAAAGACATTAGTCAATTTAGATATTTCTATATTTCCATTAATATATAAAATTCAATTTTTTTTATTAGTTATTAACATGTGTAATGAGTCGGGTATTTGGGTACCCGATACGTCGGGTATGGATACCCGGAGTGGGTATTGGAGTACCCGAAAATATATTGGGGCGGGTTTTGGATAGACATTTTGGTCATTTTCGGGTTTGGATATCCGATTTTTTCGGGTCGGTAATTCACGGATACCCATATTCCCACCCCTACTCACAGAGCAATACTACATAAAATTCTATGCTGAAAAACCAACGTTTCAATATTTCATATTTAATGAAACAGAGAGAGTATTACAATTCGACCCGATTCGATTATTTACGCGCAAAACGATAACTTGAATTACGGATATTTTTTCTCGCCCGCCCCGCTTAGACTAACTCAAATTTTCCTGATCTAGAAAAAAAATCCGAAAGCAAACCCGGATCTGAACCCGCCCGGAAAAGTAATTAATTATCGTTAAATGGAATAAAACCCCCGCCCCCATCGGTATATAAATTTCTGCATTTCACTGTTACCTCGTTTCCATCTATGCTCTCTCGCAACTCAATTCTTCAACCAGATTGCATTGAAGAAGCCTCGTCGAATCCAGCTGATGTGTTAAGTTGTTGCGCCACTTGCTGGATTCAAATGCGGTTCAATTTCCGTGCGAAGATCTGCCGCCGGTTAGTTCTTCAATCGCGCATTGGTTTTGTTTATTGATTGTTGTTATGTTTTGATCGAATTTTAATTGCTCTGATTAGGATTGTTGATTGTAGTATTAGTGATGTTGTTAATTTTGTGTTGTTTGTTCGTGCTGTATTTGTTGATTTGAACTGAGCTGAAGTGATCGAAGTCGGAGGATGTGTGATTGGAGTGGTGATTGATGAGTTTGATGTCGGTTTAGATCTGGAAACTGGATTTTAGTAGCTGTTTCGTTGTTGTGTTGTGTGCGGTTGGAGGATTTGATGGTAATTAATGCTGAGGCTGTTGATGTAACGGTAATCTATTAATGGCAGTGCTTGAATTGAAGTTGTTAGGAGGGATAGGGTGGTTTACAGTAATGTGTTTTTGCTTGTTTGGTAAGCACCTTTGATCCGGAATGTAGTAGATGATCCCGAGACTTGTGTTCTTCGTGACGATTGCACCGTGAAATTTTGCTAATTATATGAGTTGAGTTCGCAAGGATTGATAAAGAGCTTTCTCACCTGGAATTTGAGTTTCATGGTTCGAGATCTGGTTCGGTTTTGATTGCGAGGGGGCCGTGGACTGTAGTTATTCGTATTCACACTGTTTCTGAAGTTCGGATGCTGGAAAATTAGAAATGATAGGGTCAAGGAGTGAGATTTAAGATTCAGATTGTATCGAGATATGCCTAATGTAAATGCTGGACCATTTCTTTGTGGTGAAGATATTAGAAATTAAGATTTGAGAAGACACGTACTATTTCTGTGATGGAGTTCTTATGTTGGTTACATCCTTTCGGGATGCTATGGGTTGCTTTTAAGTAAGTCAACGATATCTACTAGTTGGGAATCAAAATTGTACAGATAGTCCTGTGGCTCCTATGTATAGCAATGTGAAGGTGCAAAATTTTTGTAGGCATAAAGAGGTTCTAGGTGTTACTGTAATAGGCTTCGTGTTTTGGATGTATTGTTTTGTTCCTTTGTCTTTTCTTATATATTCATTTATTTAAGTTAGTTTTTTGGAAATAAAGATCTCCATAGTTTTTCACTTTCTTAAATGTATTGTTAAATTTTCACATCTTGTCTGTGGCTTCTGCATTAACTATTTGGTATTCTCTTTGCTTGTTGAGATTTGAATACTAAATATAGTTTGTGTTCTACTTCTTCAATAGTTAGTTACTTACTCCTCCATTTGTCAGAAATCACTTTATATTTACTCCGTTTTGGATTTTGATGTACTTCCAACCAAGTTCTGAGTGCTCGATTTTTCTCCAAATTTCAGGTCATATATGGCCCTCCACTGAGGAGCCAAAAGATAATTGATGCATCAATACATTTGTTTCTTTTTGGAACTGTGCAAGCGATAAGCACTTTAAAAGAGTAATAAGAGTACTGAGATGATATTACATTTCACGAGATTCTGGACATGGAAAATACACGAGGTGATACCGAGTCTTCACATCATAGGTCACCTGGTGACCAACCATGTGGTTCTGTCTCCTTGGATTTTAAGGACAATAGTATGAGAAATAAAGAATTGAATGATGAGGAGAAGTATGATATATCCTCCTGCACTTCAGCAACACAGATTCTTTGGAGCACAGGGATGCTTTCTGAGCCAATTCCCAATGGTTTCTACTCTATTGTTGCTGTAAGCATATGACTAATCTCATGTTCCGGCTTTTTATTTCTATTCTAATTTACTGATTCCATTCCTTTTGACTTGAAAAACAATGCATACCATTATTAACAGGACTAGTAGTTACTTACCTTGTGCATAGATAGTTTATTCTAGTAATCATGATGCTTTTGAGGGTAGCTTAAGATTCTGAAACTAAATTCTGCATGCATAAAAGTCAGCTGAAATTCTATATTCTGGCTGCAGAAATATAAGGGCACTAACTTTTGCAAGTTGTGGTGGTTTAGGTCGATCTTTGGATAGACATCCAAATGTTTCTCCATTAGATTCAGAACTTCAAAATTCCGTCTGTTGGTGATAACTGCATGGAGTTTTTCAATTATTCTTTATTTATTCTAAAGAAGTTTATTTCAAAACTTTGAGTAGAAAATTAGGGTTAGTATGGTAGGTAATACATGCATCCTGTATGTATATCATGCTGTTCAAAAGCATTACGAGTCAAAGACTTGCAGTTACAAGGTATGGTTTCTAATTTGATAAGTTTTAAATGCTAAGATAAAAACTAATTTACACATATAGATTATGTGTATTAAATGGTTTTAGTTGAATTAAATCTGACAGAAAACCTTCTAATTTGGGTCATATTATATAGTTCTCAGAAGAGGAAAAATAATATTTCAAATTTCATGCAAATCACTTTTGAACACTTGAAAGTCTGGTTCTCCTTTAGTATCTAATGGTTACAGACTGATCAAGTTATCTCAAGATCTCATCTGTTGCATGAGAGGGGTTATGGGTACTAGCATCTTAGTTTTTAACAGCTCTCTTCATTATGGATTTCTGCATATAGAAAAATCTGGCACGTAAATTGGTCTGTTAACTCAGCTGTAGTAAGCAAAAAACCTTGTTTACTTGTGAAGCTGTATGAACAATATTTCCATATGAGTGCTGCCTTGGATTCTTCTCTTTCTTATTTATTTCCCTAAAGGAGCTAAAGGAGTAAAATATCTTTCTAGGTTTTCAATCATTTTTGTTCTTTTTCCCTTTTCAAAGTCCCCCCTCTCTATCTTTTTTTTGGCGGGGTGTCACTCTTGTTGAACGCAATGCAATTGTACCTTTTAGTAGTGTCTGCAATTATTTGTGTTGATGTCCTAGCGAAGTTAATGTTTAACTTTCTTAAATCAAGTAACTAACTGTACTGTGCTCTGGCATTTGATATCTTATTTGTAATGGCTAATACTTAACGTGTCATTCCTTACAGGATAAAAAGCTCAAAGAGCTTTACAAAGCTATACCTACTATTGATGATCTTCATGGATTGGAGACTAATGGTTGTAAAGCTGACATCATCCTTGTTGATGCCGAGAAAGATAAGAAGCTTTCTAAGTTAAAACAGTATACTGTAGCTCTGGTTAATGGTTTACATGGAAATCCTCCAGCTATAATAAAAAAGATTGCTGGATTAGTAAGTGTCTCTTTGTCCCTCTTAGTTTTGAATATCAAACATAACTAATTTGTTATATGGAACATTATTTATTTTGCTACAATGGCTTGTATGATCATATTCACTTTGTAATATAAAAGGATTTCAATAGGTCACTTCGTTATCAAGTTTCATTGCTCTGCCCAATTAATAGTGTGCAACGCATGGTACATGTGGTTCTCTTGTTTTGTTGTTGTTTACTAGTTAACTAATTACTACTCTGCATATAGCCATGGTTTCTCTTGCTGCACCAGTGGTATATCCATTGAAGTTGTTTATGAACTTCATGGAAAGCAAACAGCATTTTCCATTTTGTAACTGTTAAAGTAACATCAAGATTATACTTTTTGTCAGCGTTCAGAATGAATTTATCATGTTATGACATTTCATATCCTCGTGTGGTTTTTAAAATGGTTTATGAAGTTGCAATCAATCTTCTTATTCTACTTTCTTTATATTTCACGTATGAAAATTACAGTGGTTCATTTCTTATCATATCCCTATTCAGTTGATATTCCGTCCTCATCATATCAATGTCATTTGTCCTTCAGCATTGCCCACGGGCAGTTGTGATGAGAGACTCCTGACCAATGATCCAACACCCTTTTTTAGGTATCTGATGTCTACAAACGACCAAATCTGGATCTAAGTCCCAAGAAAGCTGTTCCGGAGGCAGCTGCATCTGAAAATGGAGGTGTTCAGTTGCTGGGGCAAATAAAGTATGGTTCTTGCAGACCTCGAGCAATATTGTTCAAAGTTCTTGCAGATTCTGTTGGACTTGAAAGTAGGCTGGTGGTGGTAAGATTTAATTGTATGTGGAATGTTTATATTCTAGTATTATTTAGCTCTGATAGGTGTGTTCTTATTGTTGTAGCTTTGACCAGGAATGATAGTTCATATTCTAGAATCCTGAAAAGCTTTGTAAAATTTCCACTATTATCTTATGTCATCTTTCCTCATGGTTTTGTTTATCAGGGTTTACCTACAGAAGGTTATTCTGAGTGTGTAGACTCATACAAGCACTTGTCGGTCTTAGTAGTACTAAATTCTGTGGAGTTTCTAGTGGATCTAATGCGGTTTCCTGGCCAACTGATTCCTCGATCATCTAAGGCTATTTATATGACTCACATATCTGCTACTGGGGAGAGTGATTCTGCAGACTATGATTCTTGTGATTCACCAATGGAACCAAACAGCCCTCTTTATGGGGTTTCTGAGAGAGTTGAAGCTCAGAGGTTATCAGAATGATCTTTCATTATTGTTCCAGCACCATTGTAGTTTTAAACTCAGATGATTTTAGTTTTTTGATATGGGGTGGACTTCTGGAAAAGAGAAACTTTTTTGATTGATGTCCGCATCATATATTGCCAAAGCTAATTTATTTACTCTCTTCAGTGCTGATAAAGAAGATGGTCTGATGCAATATAGACGAGAAGCATCTTCAAATGCAGCGGGCCCTTCATTAAGGAATATGATGCTGCTTCGAACACAATCTATTGATAGAAAATTTAGGTACTATGGTAGTTCAGTTTCAAAACTTTGCTTCATTAATTAGTTCTAGTTTTCTTTACTTGTTTTATTCTCTCAAGAATGAGAAGACTATTCCATAGGTTTGATATTGTTGTTCAGCCTGTCACAGAGTGAACCGAACGTTGCTGATTCATTTTGGAAGAGTCAGAGAAAGACCATTGCTTCTCATAGGACAGCAAATCCAAGGTTTTTTTTTCTTGATAACCATGACACTACTTCAGATAATATTATATCAAGAATTCAAGATTATTACAATTGGATCAATTTTATAATTCTGTGTTTTAAGTGTCAATTCGTATGACTCAAAAGTGCTGCTAAAATATTGGTTTCTGCTTTCCTCTGCATTTCCAAACGCATGTTTGCTCCATTTTCTTGGCTTTCTGAATGCTAAATTTGAGAACCCTTTACATCTCTTAATGGTTAACAAGTTGGTAACACTACCAGAGAAAGTCATTTCATTGTATTTATGGAAACAAAGTGAAGATAATGTGATGCTTGTCTCAACAGACTATGAACCTCATCTGAAGTTTATATATTGTTCAAGCAAACTGAAGGGAATTTCTAGTCACATTTATGTCATTATTCTTGGTTTCATACCATAGTCGTCGTGATTGTCGTCATCGCCATCGTCGTCATCATCATCATCATCATCATCATCATCATCATCATCATCTATAGTGATTTAATAGTCAAATCATCATTCACTTGCTTTTGGTCCTTTGTTGCATTTTCTGTTTGCAATCAATTTTCTTGGATTATAATGAAACAGAGCAATTGCATTTCTTTTCTTGGTACATCTGGACATGGACTCAAATTCACTCATGTAGTTAGAGTGGTTTAGATTATTGCTTTATGTTGTGTTTGAGCTTCTTAACCAATCTGCAGGTCAGAAGGTACATCATCACATATGCATAGACTAAGAAGAAGAAGCATGAGTATGACTCCAGAGATTAGTGACGAGATTGTAAGGTTAGTAGTGAATCTTGTATCACATTATATTTCAATATTTTCACTCGTATAATGCCCTCAGTTGAGGTTCTTGCTCGGTTAAAAAACAGCACTTTTTACCTCCTTTTACATCTCTGGACTATACTAGGGCTGTGCGAGCAATGAATGAATCTATGAAGCAGAATCGCCCTCTACCAAACCTTGAAGACAGTGGCTCTGAGTCCTTGGGCTCAAATACCAAGCACAGCACAGATCAAACAAAATATGTATGTAATATGTTTGCTTTAAGCTGTCCTTTTGTCCTTTTACTCTGTTGATCAGAAGTGTTTCTTAATGATATAGTATGTTGTTGTCCCATACTGCTGTACCACTATTAGATTCCACGTATTTCTCATCTTCCCTGAAAAATTATATCCTCTTCAATTTCTCTTTTATGGATGACTGGCTTCTGAAAATTGTAAGTCTATTGTGAGCTTCATTAATCATTCAATCAGGATATATTGAACTTATCAGCTCCTCTTGTTTCAAACTGAACCTTTTAAGCAATTTTTACCCATTTTGAGCCACCTTCTAACTGGTACTTAATGAGGTAACTGGCATTCAACTTGAAGACCTTGGCAAAGCTTCTGATGAAATGTCTTACCTATATGCTCTGCAGAGGCACCACAGCTCTCAGAAAGCAATGTCCTCATCTTCTCATGAGTATGCGAGTAAGAGTGCTCAAGGAAGTGGGAATTATGGGGTGACTGAAGAAATGCTTTCAACATGGAACAAAGTCCTAGGGTTACCAATCTTCCATAATAAACCTTTGCTACCATTCGAAGAGTGGAATATTGATTTCTCAGAATTGACTGTTGGCACTCGTGTTGGGATCGGTAAGAACCATAATACTATCATTCACAAGAAAAAAGTTGGGAGGCCAAAAGCTTTGCATTATGCACTGAACTGTTATTTCCAGTCGTAAAAGGTAGACATGGAAAGATGGAAATAGGAGATGAGAAGGGCATTTAACTTGACTACAGTTGTACCTAGCGCTTGATGTTCCCTGTTCAGTTCATTTATTTCCTTGACAAATGAAGCCCCCTTTTCCAGGATTCTTTGGGGAAGTTTTTCGTGGCGTTTGGAACGGAACGGAGGTTGCTATCAAAGTGTTTCTGGAGCAGGATCTCACTGCTGAAAACATGGAGGATTTCTGTAATGAAATATCCATCCTCAGGTGTGATATATGGTTTTGGCTCTTTGCTGGCTTCCAGTTTTACTGACATAGTATCATTCTAACTCGGAAATTTTCATCTGGTTTTTCTTGTTCCAGTCGCCTTCGCCACCCAAATGGTACTTCTCTTCAAGCAATCCCTCACACTTGTTCTACTTTGATGTTTGGAGAAAAGTCATTTTGACTTTTGGCGATAGCTAATTACAATAAAATGAATTTTGAGAGTAACCTTAACTTCACATATCTAAAGCAATATGGAAAAATTAATAACATTAACATTGTTTATTACTGGGCGGTTCACCAGATTCACAGAACAGCCAGGTGCACTTTGATCTGCTTGACAGGACGATGTTCTTATCTACATAAGCAAATATTTCTTGAAAGTTTAACTGTGGAATATAACATCTTATGTAGAAGTACCTTACTGCTATGCATTCACTGTGAATCTTGACCTCAAACTCATGCAGTTTCAACTAATAATGTTCCTGCAGTTATCTTGTTTCTCGGTGCTTGCATGAAGCCACCACGACTGTCACTGGTCACCGAGTACATGGAAATGGGGTCTCTTTATTATTTGATTCACTTAAGTGGCCAGAAGAATAAACTCAGCTGGCGGAGGAGAATCAAGATGCTACGCGACATATGCAGGTCTCCCTTCTCATATCATCTCTCAAAAATACGGTGTTTTCGCTACTTGGCTACGCCTGGATATTCTATAAAATATTCACATTTAGTATTTAAAACTGATTAAAATTTCTCCTGCTTTGGCAAACAGAGGGCTGATGTGCATACATCGAATGAAGATAATCCACCACGATCTTAAAAGTGCTAATTGCCTCGTGAGCAAGCACTGGACGGTTAAGATCTGCGACTTTGGTCTCTCCAGAATCACGACAGACGATCCCATCAAGTCATCATCAGGTGGGACGCCAGAATGGATGGCTCCTGAAGTCATCCGCAACGAGCCATTCACAGAGAAATGCGACATTTTCAGCCTCGGCGTCATCATATGGGAACTCTACACTCTGAATCGGCCGTGGGATGGTATGCCACCTGACCGGGTATGCCACCACGCCACAACTCCTTTTCAGTTTCTTTCGTTTTTCACCAGTTCACTTTAAATATTAATCAACGCTCCACCTGTGTTTAGGTTATCCACGCCGTTGCAAAGGAGGGTTTGCGTTTGGAGATGCCTCAAGGTCCCGTGGGCAGGTTAATCGCAGGTATGGGTTGTGCCAGAGATCTCCAACTCTATCGTGTTTTTCGTCGCTTGTGACCACTTTGATTTCTTGGGTTGCAGACTGCTGGGCAGAACCCCATGCGCGACCGAGTTGCGAGGAAATACTTGCTCGGCTGCTAGACTGCGAGTTGCAACCTTGATAACTCCTTTCCTTGTACAGTAAAAATAGCTCTCTAGAATTTTCACCATCTTTTCCGGCACATTGTAAAATCTGTTTTGAGTATTCCACCCAAAGAGCCACTTTCCGTTATGCCACTTCTGTACCAAGAGTGAATAAAGGGACCCAACAACGGGTCTCGCCGCGGTCCCGATCTGCAGAGACGAGCCGGCGAGACCGCGTTGCTGGGAGTGGGGCGGGACAAGCGTCACGTGGCAGAGCGGAAGTTGGCGAACCAGCTCGCCACACGCTTGCACAGTCGCGCCTCCGTAGCCAATGAGAAGCGTGTGTTAGCCCATTCGCCGGCGTGCGAGTGAGCTTTAGTTTAGTCTACGGTGTTTTCGACCGTTACATACTTTTTTATTTACCAATCTCTTCCTATAAATATTTCTTTCATCATTTCCGTCTATTTTCCTCAATTCATTTTTATTCAACTTGTTTTTAACTAATCGTGTGATATTTTTAACTTATTTTTCTAAAATGAACATTTAAAAATAACAATTTACTACTCCCTCCCTCCCACACAAAAGATGTCACATTTCTCTTTATAGAAAAAGTTCTCTCTCACGTGAATATAAAAATTATATTTTCTCTCTCCATTTAACACACAAAACAAAATCTTCTAAAATCCTGTGCCATTTTACAAGTGTGACATCTTTTGTGGGATGGAGGGAGTATTTCCTGAGGACTTTCTTAAAAATAATTTTGTACCTAATTTTGGTTTTGCATCAAGAGAATGCATCTATTGTAGTAATTTCTTTACGATTTGATGACTGAAATTGATTCTTACTTAGCACGATAAGAATTCAAAATATAGTGATCAGTCCACTTCAGATTATTTTTGATTTAATGTCTTGAAGTTATTTTATAACGCATATCCTAAGAGCTATATATAAAAACATTATATTAGTCCCATTGGCAGGCACTGCGCTCGAAGATAATGGAGATAACAAAATGTCAACAAGTGGGAAATTATGAGACAAGCCAGTGGGGGTCATATATTGACATTTCCACATGCACCACTTCAAAACTACTCGAGAATGTGAGCTTCTTGTTTGTGTCTCCTATCTTACATTAATTGTATCTTAGGACTTATGATCCATTTCTTTAATAATTATTTCCAATATTCCACATCATCTCGCGCTCCTAGTTGTTGACAATTCCTATAGTCACCTAATAGTACCAACACAGAACGGAAATTAAGCACACAAAAATAGATCTAGATTAATAATCATTATTACGCGTTGAGCAAATAACACGATACTGTTACGATTGATCGAATCCTGCAAGTGAATCAACTACCTTCCATGTGCAGTGCCATTCCGATGCAGGAAAAAATTCATGGTACAATCTAGGAAATCTCTGTAGAACGTATGTATTATCTTTTCATATAATTCTCTCCAATAGAATTTAGAATTTTTTTATATCTATTTTCTCTATATAGAGTAGCTACCACGTGGGCCCTGAGCCAAAGGGCTTAGTTTATACTCCCTCCGTTCCATAATAATGGAGACGTTTCTTTTCGACATGGAGATTAAGAAAAAATGTGTTTGGTGAGTTAAGTAAATGGAGAATAAAGTGGAAAATAAAAAAGGTAGAGAGATGAAGTTGACTTTTGCTAAAATAGGAAATGACTCTATTACTATAGAACGTACCAAAATGTCAAAGTGACTCTATTACTATAGAACGGAGGGAGTATTACATGAATTAGTTAATTCATTATTTTAATCTATCCAATTATCTTTCACTAACCAGCTTTCTAGCACCAATAAAAACATACCATGATAAAGTTGTATCAATTACGCGCTAAGATACCAATTCAAAATATATACAGAAAATAACAATAATTCAGATTTATTTAAAAATAATAAAATTATGTACGAAAAGATACAAATTGACAAAATTTTCCATTTGAAGAAAGCAACACTTTGGTGGCCCATTGCATGTCAACTCAATAGTCATATCTTCCTTCATTCCTTCACTCCATCTTTCTTCATTCTTCATTCTCATTCTCTTGCCCTATTTCCCATCTCTCAACAAACTAAACAAAACAAAACCAAATCAAATCAATGGACACCACCACCACCACCACCGATCCATCCGCCGCGGCCGCCCCGAGCCGCTACGAGTCCCAAAAGCGGCGCGACTGGAACACCTTCGGCCAGTTCCTGAGGAACCAGCGGCCGCCGGTGGAGCTCCACCGCTGCACCGGCGGCCACGTGCTGGACTTCCTCCGGTACTTGGACCAGTTCGGGAAGACCAAGGTCCACCTCCAGGGCTGCCCCTTCTACGGGCAGCCCGACCCCCCTGCCCCCTGCGCCTGTCCCCTCAGGCAGGCGTGGGGCAGCCTGGACGCCCTGATCGGGCGGCTGCGCGCCGCCTACGAGGAGCACGGCGGGCCGCCCGAGGCGAACCCCTTCGCCGGCGGCGAGATTAGGGTTTACCTCAGGGAGGTGAAGGAGTTCCAGGCAAAGGCGAGGGGGGTTTCTTTTAAGAAGAAGAAGAAGACGAGGAAAATGGATGATCAGTCGACTTCCTCTACGACGCCGTTTTCGTGAGATTTTCGATCTATTTTTGGTAATTTTTTTCTCTTTCTGGTCATATATATACTACATACATATATGTGTTTCATTGTGTTAATTCATTTTTGTGAGGGCGCAGTGGTATACTGATGATGTCATTTTATTCAGTTTCCGATCTTTGTGATGAATCTTTTGAAAACCCTAAAATATGAGCAATTCACCCACTACTATTCATGTGCAAGAAAAGTTGGCTGTTTATGAATTCTTGTCTTAGTATATAATAGCACATCTTTGTTCAAATTTATTTAGACATAATTTTCCTCTAATCATCTAAAAGAGGGTAAAAAAAAGCACTCACATACATAATTGGGATCCATTAGATTGACCGGAAAACTCCATTAAATTCGGTTTCCTCTATTCATTGTGTTACTTTACTGTTTCTGATCTTACTAGTCCTGTTTTCTGGATTCGTCACTATAGACACAGTAATACTATGTGGCAAGATCCCCCACCAAATTGAGTAGCTCTAGAATTTGCATGTCAGATTTCCATTTTATGAGCATCTTTTGAGATTGTGGAAGATCTTTTGCCCCCACAAATAGTCAATTGTGATAGAGGGTATATGTTAATTAAATCAAGAATGTGACACAAATTATTACTATATCTTCTTAAACTTTGTTTGATTAATTACACCTTAATTAAGCTGTTGTCAAAACTCAAAGGCACCAATAATATTATCGACGGATCCCACTAATTTACACTTCTTAACTTACTTAATGGAGTACTATACAATTCAAACAGTGAGAGTAATTTCAAAAATTGGAATTTAAGTGCTTAATTATCTTTACCAGATTGCCTTCTGTCAGTTGAGATTTTGTGGGACATCACAATTATTAAATCTTGTCCTAATGCTACATTTTTCGTTTAATACAAAAGGAAAACAACCTAAATTTCACAAGGTTGATTATTCCAAGTTTGAAAATTTTCTTTCAATGAGTGCATGGTTTGTGTACTATTTCTCAAATATAGTGTGAAAATTACTCTAAATGAACTCGATACTAAATATGCTCTGCCTGCTAAAAAAAAGGAGATACAAACTGTTTTTTTTTTGTATAATTTATATCCACAATTCTGAAAAAAATAGAGAGATTCATACATAGAGTAAGAGTAAGATATGAAATGAATTTCACGGTGTTGAACTTGAACACAATGCAATTCAATATCTAAAACTTCGTAGCTGGAAATTCTTACATCATGTAACACGATAAAATAAAAATTGAGAAATGCGAGAGATTGTAAAAATCAATGTTGCAAGAAAGGTGTACCATATTTAGGATCAATAATGATTTATTTATTACATGTACGATAAAATAAATAGTGCAAAAATCTACGACAATTAGGCGACTTCTAATAACTCAACATTGTGAATTCCCATGGTTGTGAGTGAATGAAAGTTTGGGGTGAAAGAAGATAAGTTGTTAGTACATAAGGTGTATCCTAGATCACTTCTACATCTCACAACATCTTTAGTGTATTCGGAGTAGATAAATAGTTCATTGGTAGATTTAGTAGTATATTGTCCCACAAACAACAAGTCACCATTTGCGAGAACTTTGAGTGGGTAAATAGCTCCATAGATTTTTGGTTGGTTGTCGAAGGTATATTCTTTAATCCAAGAAATCGTTTCTCCATAGTTATTCATCCTCCAAACATCAACATGCAAAGTATCGCATAAACATAGTTGATCCTTTGAAATACTTAGCTGAGATGCATTTAATCTTCCGGGAATAGAAAGAGGAAAACCGCCAAATAGCTCAGAGTGAATATCAAAGACACACATCAAGAGATTGCCCTTTAAATCAGATGCCAACCAATGAAAATATCCATTAAAAAATGCAGCAACCAGTAGTCGCGGCACAGGATCGACTGGCGTTGGTACTACTATGCTTTTCCACGACCCTCGTCCTCCTAGAGTGTATGCATAAAAATACCAAGACCCACTACTAGGTTCATGAATACCACATAAAATCTTATACTGCCCACTTATTCTACTCACTCCAAATCCCAAAAATGTACCACATTTACTCATAGGTCGAGGTGGAGGTGGAAGCGCGACATATTCACTAGTTATTGGATTGCACACGTAAATAGTATTAATGCATGCATGCCACACTAAAAACAAACCATTAACTGAATCAATTACAGCACGACTGTCACAAGGAGCATATAGACATGGAGCATGATGGCTAGGCAACACGAATTCGAAAGGTGGCCTGAAGCTCTCATCGTAGATTGTGTACACATCGCGCCGAAGAGCAGAGCCAGGCATGGTATTGGACTATTCCATATAGCAAAGTGATCCAATTCTATCAAAAGGCGCCATGCTTTACAAACAGACTTGCACCTTATACTGCTTCTAATCGGGAGCCTTCTCAGGATCTCTCTCGTTATCTCTTCCGGTAGGATTAGGAAGAAATCTTCCTTCATTATTATCGAAATATATTAGATTGGGGAAGACATGCGGATGAAGAAAAATATATTCTTCGATCTTTTTATATGAAGGATTAATCATACTTGGATTTAATTAGTATCAAAAGGTTAAAGATGGATAAGGTAATCAAAACCGAAAACGAACATAAATAACAAGTAAATGAAGAAAACCTCATGCTCTTGTAAAGCCTTGAAGGATTGATTTGCTTCTTCCAGTTTCAGACACACACATATAAATATATTGTATTTTGTCAAAAATTAACTAGATTTTATTGCATAAATATCAAATATCATTCTTAGGATTGCAATATATAACACATGGTTACCAAATTAATTAATAATTATGATCAAGGATAAATTTGTTAATTAATACTCTCTCGGTCCCAAGATAAGGGAGTCGTATTCCTTTTTGGGATGTCCACTATAAGTGAGTCATTTCCCTTTTTAGAAAAAAATATTTTCCATCTATTTTATTCTCTCTTTTCTCATCTACTTTTCTCTCTCTCAACTTTACTCTCTCCATTTTAATTATTTAAATATCAATTCCTTAAATCTCGCGCTCAAAAGAAACGCTTTGTTTATCTTGGGACGGAGGGAGTACAACGATAATGCTTCGATTCCAAAAAATTTTGACCTAATTTACACTATGTGTATAACGATTACATTCATTGACATAATGCTATTAATTCAATGTCTGACAACTGCAAATACTAAAGTATTTTAAAATCTTAATTTTTAATGACAATTGACACCCTAATCAATGTAGCATATATATTGTAGGCACACACATCGCCTTCGTGTACCTACCACAATTAGGATCAATTAAAGGTTATCTGTTTTAAGGTAGTAATATATATGGGCCTATAGAGAAAAGGATGTCAACAGGCTAATGGGCCAAAATGGCCCGGCCCATGAGGATTTTTTTTTCTTTTCTTTTTATGCCAGGAAAATGTTGCATTTACTTTATGTGCCTTTAAACTATAGAACTTTTCACTTTTTGGATTTGAATTTTAAAATTGGTCACTAAATTTTTTGAGTATTGATTTTATCTGTTCAATGTTAGGCCATAGAAAACATTGATAGAACGCCGTTTTCATCGCCGGTGTTTTGTAAACTATCCATATCGCAAGTCAAAGCATATTCTGAAAATGTTCACAACTTTTATTTATACAAAAAGCTGATTATTTTGATAATATTTCACATGGAGATAATGATAACTAATTGTTTACATTAAGTTTAAAAATCAGGTTTTAATCTTGTAATATCATATTTTTTATAGTGTAAATTATGTTTGCGTTATTCTCATGTCATGTTAACTAAAATTATATCATGTCGTGTTATGTTCGGTTGAGAGTTTTCATAATAGGCCGAGTTCAGATTATGCCTTATTGAGTCATTATCAAGTTGACCTGATAAATATTCAACCTACACAGTTTGTCAATCCTACACTTTTGTATCTTTCGATGAATGTTTTGCTATACAAATTTTGATGGTGGATTCGTGTTGTTTTCGTAGAATGTTTGGCATCAATTGAAGTGAATTTTTTTACTTCAAATGTAATATGAAATCAAGAGTAAATAGGAGTGTTATGATATCCTTTGTTTTTTCTATCTTTTACTAAAAAACTTGAGAAGCGGCAAATGCCTAGCTAGGGTTAGGTTTATCGAAAAACTTGAGAAAAAAGGTGAGAAGAAAGAGAAAAAGGTATAAGATATTTAGATAATATATATAATAAGATAACTCAAATAAGGAAGTACATATATGTAAAGCTACGTTGGACTCTATACGGTTCGACTCTGTAGCAATCCGGGAAAGAACCGACAAAGAAAACCCGGAAAGGAGCTTATATTTACGCTCAACTTAACACACCAATCATTATTATTCAAAATGATAGTGAAGTATATCTAGATAAATCAAACACGAACTTAAAACTTTGAGCTAGCCCGGCCCTACTCCTCATTTGGGAAATATTAATGTCAATTTCTTTTCATCATCCAAGAATGTATATGACATCCCTTCACAACATACATTTCTCAAAGGGATCCTGTAGTGAATCTCACGATTCTCAACTTTTGTAGTAACTTTAATAACATCTTCGTCCTCGTCAACTTTGATGTGCCATTCGCGCGTCGTAGTTGGAAATTTGAATGCCGCTTCCAAGTGATGTCCCTTATCTTGCATTTTGTCAAACGAATTGAAAAGAATATTAGAGAAATATAATTAATTATGAACGTTGTATTACGTACTTGGTGAGCTTATTAAACTAAGTAGAGTTTGGTGGGTTTATATAAGAGTGGTTATATTATAAAAAGATAGAGAATGCTTATAATCTATGGAGCATTAACTATTATTATGAGAATTTAGAAATTTATCTTTATATTGTGAATAATTAGTTTATAAAAAGATAGAGAATGCCTATGATCTTATGAAATATGAAAATTAGATCGTAAATGCTTATAATCTTATGCAATATGAACTGTTAAAAGCTATATTAAATTAGTCATTTGATCTCATATTATTATGATTTGAAACATGTTTTTACATGTTTGTAATCTTATGTTTGTAATCTTATATATGAGATATTAATTGTTGAAAGCTATCAAAATTAGGTTAATAAATTTAGTCAATCTTATCTTATATTATTATTATTAGAAACAAGTCTTTATTATTGTTAGAATGCTTATAAGAATCCTAGCAGTCTTTGGGAATATTAACTGTTGAAAGCTATTAAATTGAGTTTAATATATGAAATTAGTGAAAGTAATTGACTACTGATATGAAAATCTCACGTACTATTCTTGTTACAACACACTAAGATATAAACTAAACAATGTAATCGGGTTGTTATTATTTTTATTATTCCATTTTTTTTTCTATTTTCATGTAATGCGGACTCTTAAGCTTTGTGACAATAAAGATAAGTAGATTATTTACTTTGTCAATGTAAATAGTAGCTAAAAATGTTAAAATTATAGTAACCTATATCTTTTTTTATGTGTAAATTGACCATTTTATCCTTAACAAAATTGGAAAAATAAATCATATTTTATACAAAAAATGGATTTGTGTTGTGCTTGGTTAGTGTTTTCTTAATATAACGCATTTAGAGTACGCCTTACATTTCAGCTTGCACAATTTATCAGCCCTACATTTTAGTATCTATTGTTGAATGTTTTGCTATACAAATGTTGATGGTGGATACATGTTGTTTTCGTAGAAGGTAAGCAATCAAATTTAGTTTTATATGAAATTTGACATATCTCATATATATTAAGAATTTAGAAATTTATCTTTATATCGTGAATAATATAGTTTATAAAAAGATAGAGAATGCTTATGATCTTTTGACATAATTATGAAAATTATATCATAAATGGTTATAATCTTATGCAAAATGAACTGTTGAAAGCTATACAAATTAGTCATTTGATCTAATAATAATAATAATAATAATAATAATAATAATAATAATAATAATAATAATAATAATAATATTATTATTATTATTATTATTATTATTATTATTATTAGAAATATGTATTTACATCGTTTATAATCCATATTAAATATTAACGGTTGAAAACTATCAAATTTAGCTCAATAAATTTACTCAATCTGATTTCATATTATTAATATTATTATTATGGGATGTAATCAATTGCTAACTAATTATTAATCCCAAATTGAGACCAATTTTCAACCATTAGATTAGAAGATCTTGTGGTTAATATAATGCCAAGTGTAATATATTTTAAATTTAAATAATTATTAATTAAATTAAAAGAATATTAATGTCAATTCTATATGTAGTAATTATAACTAACTACTTTCTCTCTCCTCAAAATCATCTCAAATCTTTAAATTTACGTAACTCTCTCAATTTAAATTATTTTTTCGCAAAAAATATATCAAATTAAAGATAATTTAATAAGAATTCCAACGAGATCTCAATTGCATATGTTCCGACGATGTTCGGGTGATGAAATTTGATAAATTATATTTCAATTTTCGTACATGTTGATAAGCAGCTATTTTCAACAAATGCAATAAAAAATCTCAAATCTTGCCTACAATATATTGAGATTTTTTATTGCATTTGTTGAAAATAGCTGCTTATCAACATGTACGAAAATTGAAATATAATTTATCAAATTTCATCATCCGAACATCGTCGGAACATATGCAATTGAGATCTCGTTGGAATTCTTATTAAATTATCTTTAATTTGATATATTTTTTGCGAAAAAATAATTTAAATTGAGAGAGTTACGTAAATTTAAAGATTTGAGATGATTTTGAGGAGAGAGAAAATAGTTAGTTATAATTACTACATATAGGATTTGACATTAATACCCTTTTAATTTAATTAATAATTATTTAAATTTAAAATATATTACACTTGACATCATATTAACCACAAGATCTTCTAATCTAATGGTTGAAAATTGGTCTCAATTTGGGATTGGTAATTAGTTAGCAATTGATTACATTTATTATTATTATTATTATTATTATTATAAACGTGTCTTTATTCTAACAATTATTGTTAGAATGCTTAGAGCACTCCCAATGGAGTTCCCTAAAAACTCCCTTATTTCTCCCTAACTCCTGCCACATCAGCGCCACATCAGCACCAAAATTTATCCCCAGTTTTTAGCCAAGTGCTACATTGGTTTCTCCCTTATTTCTCCCTTATTTCTCCCTAACTCAACATTTCATTTTTACATCATTATTTTTTATATTATTTAATTTTCCCTACAAATGTATTTAATAAATAGACTAATAATGAACAATTCATCGTTGTATTAATCATTGGAAAATATAATACAACGAGAAAAAAAAAACTACAAATAAAAAACGCAAATAAACAAAGATTTAAAAAAAAAAAATCTAAGACGGAGGGGCCGGAGGGGCGTCGGGATCGAGCCCCAGCGTACTCTGCAGGTGTTGGATGCATTTCCAGAGGGCCGCCTTTTCTTCAGGGGTCCCGCCGCCGGTGAAGTACAGCGTGTACATCTGGGTCAGATTGGCGACATTGCTCGAATAAGTGGCTTTTTCTAAGTCGATGACGGATTCCGACGCGACTTCCGACGTTGCGCCCTTCCCCTTCCGCCTCCCCTTCGCCTTCTTCACTCCCTCCGGGCGCTCGTGCGGACCATCCCCACTCAAGTCGATGTGGGCCGCGCTCCCCTCGCTCTCCGAAACGCTAAGTCGCGAGCGCACCGATTTCCCGTGCAGCGCGTCGTGCATTCCCGTCCGGAATTTGGGGAGATCCTTCAGCTTATCGTAGATGTTCCAATACTTGAAGCCCTTCGTCGACAAGTACTGGCTACTATACATCCGGATGGCCTCATCTCGGACCATGTGCTCGTTCTGGCCACTCGTCATGTGAGTCATCAAGTTAGAATAAATACCGTTGAAGTGCCCGCAGTCCCTCATGAGGCGCTCCCAATGCCGACGGATCGCCTCGCTGCCATGGTCCTTCATTGAGGCAGTCTTGTGGCTCCTGTACTTCGCGGCAATCCGCTCCCAGAATATGATCTCAGTCTGGTAGTTGCTGCGCTCCGCGTCCTGTGACGTGTCCGCCCAGCAGTCGGCTATCAGCTCGGACTCTTGCAGAGTGTAAGTAGTCCTTACCCGCTTCGGCCTCTCATCGGAACCCGTATCAGTCGCAGCCGACGACGCCGGCGCCTTCCCCCTCCCGCTCCTAGAAGGCGGCTCGGTGGGCGTTTCTTCCACCTCGAAGTCCTCCGCGCTCAGTGTCGCGGCCTGAGATTCTTGGTCGCCTGGGGTTGATCCGGGGGTGTCGAACTGGGGCCGATACACATCGTCGGCTGGAAAGGGCATTCTGCCGGCAGAGTTGAAGTACGGAGAAAGTCTCCGCGCCGGAGGAGTCTGCAAAGGAGACGGACCCCCGTATGGAAGTTGGCCGGGAGGAGAACCCATCGCCAACAACGACTGCATCCACTGCTCGTTTGCTTCATCCGTGTTGGGAATTTGTGAACTCGACTCTTTCCCCTTACCCTTATCCTTACCCGATCGGGAACTTTTCTTCCAAAAGCTCATAATTTTGATGAAAATTGAAGATTGGGAGAAGAGATTGAAAATGGAGAGAATGAAGATTGTGGGTGATGAATGGAGGAAGTGGAGGAAATATTTATAGGGGTGGAATGTAAAATAGCCGTTGGGTTCAAAAAAAAAAAAAAAAAATTTTAATTATCGCCGATTATCGCCGAGCGTCGCCACAGTGGCCGGCGATCGCTCGGCGATAATCCGGCGTTAGAACGCCACTCGGCGAAGCAACGGCAACATTATCGCCGAATTATCGCCGACTTCGCCACAATGGCCGGCGATAATTCGGCGATAACCGGCGATTTATCGCCGAGAATTCGCCACCTCCATTGGGAATGCTCTTACAATCTTATGAAATTAAGTGGGGACAGCTGGCAAATTTAGTTTAATACTACTATATGAAATTACTCATCTGATCACATATTTTATATTATTAGAAACTTGTCCTTGTATAGTGAAAGTTCTATTTTTGTTACAACTTATAACACACTAAGAAATAAACTAAACAATGTTAGAATCGGGTTTCTATTTTTTTTTCTTATTATTCCATCATTCAAATTGTTTTTATTTTCATGTAAATAAACTATTGACGTCGAACAAATTTCGATGAACAAATATAGTTACTTTTTTTTTATAATGCGGACTCTTAAGTTTTGTAACAATAATGAAAAGTAGATAATTTACTTTGTCAATATAAATAGTAGCCAAAAATGTTTAAATTATAGTAATCTATATCTTTTTTTGTGTGTAAATAAACAATTTTTTCCTTAACAAAATTGAAAAAATAAATCATATTTTATACAAAAATCGAAGGTTTGTACCATCGCACGAATTGAATAATTTTGTGATTGTCCACATTTATATTGTTGTAGAATTCTTTTTCATGATAGGTACGTTGACTAAGCCGGTGGGTTGAGGTACGGTGATCACATCATCGGGCTCAGGTGAGCCCAAATCAGCGTACCACGTTCAGGATCAATTATGATTTAATTGATACAAGAACCTGGTAAAAAAAAAAAATAGTGCAAAAATCTATGAATGTGAAGAATTATTTGAGTTTCAATGACTCAACATCGTGAATCCCCATGGTTGTGAGCGAAAGAAAGGTTGGGGTGTAGGAAGAGATGTTGTTAGAACTAATGGTGATTCCATGACGATGACCATTTGTGTTTATGGAGTAGATAAATAGATTTTTACTACAATGTCCCATGAGCAACAAGTCACCATTTCCCAATATTTTGAGTGGGTAGTCATATTCATGGATATATGGTCGGTTGTCGAAGGTATATTCCTTAATCCAAGAATTCGCATCTCCATAATTATTCATCTTCCAAATAACAACATGCAAATCATTTGAAGTATCGCATAAATATAGATGATCCTCCCAAATACGTAGTTGAGATGCATATACTTTGCCGGGAATAGAGAGAGAAAGACTAGTAAAGAGCTCAGTTTCAATATCAAAGCAACAAATCGAGAGACTACCCTCTACATCAGATGCCAACCAGTGAAGAGTTCCATTTGAATATTGAGCAACAAGTAGTCGTCTTATAGGATGGGCCGGTGATGGTACTACTGTGCTTCTCCACAACCCTCCTCCTCCTCGTAGAGTGTATACATAGCAAGACCAAGACCTACTACATTCATGAATGCCATATGATATTTTATACTGCCCATTTATTTTACTCACTCCAAATCCAAATAATATACCACATGTACTGATAGTCTGATAGGCAGAGGCGGTGAAGGAGGAGGAGGAAGTATGACATATTCACGAGTCATTGGATTGCATACAAAAAGATCAGTATTGCATGCATACCACACCAGAATCAAACCATCAGTTGAATCAATTACAATATGAGTGTTACAAGGAGTGTCTAGAACCGAAATGTGAGGACTAGGCAACACGAATTGAAAAAGTGGCTTGAAAGCCTCATCGCAAACTGTGTACACATCATCATGTTGATGCGCAAAAGCCAGGCATGGTTTGGGAGTATATGACGTAGCAAAGTGACCCCGTTCTATCAAAAGGCGCCATGATTTGCACACACACTTGCACCTCATAATGCTTCTTATCGGAAGTCTTCTTAGAATCTCATAAGTGATCTCTTCGGGTAGGAAGTCATCTTTCTTCATTTATTACCAAAATATATCAGATTGGAGAATAGAAGAAAAAACTATTCATCTAATTTTATTTATAATAGAAAATGAACAATAAGTCTTAAAAAATAAAAATAACAAGTAAATGAAGAAAACCTTTGATAAAGCCTTGAAGCACTGATTTCCCATGTGTGGGTGTCTTGCTTCTTTCTCTCCGTTTAAGATACACACACAAAGACACACACACACACACACATTTATTTATAAATAGATTTATGATTCTATAAGAACATATGTAATTTTAATCTACTCCATATTATGCCATCGATATTTACCACATTGCCTTCTGTCTGTTGAGATTTTGTGGGACATCACAATTAATTTAAATTGTGCATTACTACAAAAAGTAAACATTCTGAATATATATAGGTTGGTTTAAAATATTTGCATGTGTCAATAAGTGTGCATGACATTTTTCTCAAATATTTGTTCAATATTTTTCAAAAATTTATAATATCGTTATTTTCTATGGTAATCACATTTAAAGTTCTTGTGCACTTTATTTTTGGATATTTTCGTTCATTTTTCATTTTTTTGATCTAGAGGACGAAATTGTTCATTGAATATATTCAATAATATATACTAGCTCCCTTTATCTCATAAAAATAGATTGTTTTTGCCATTTTGGTTCGTACCTTAAAATTAGACTAGTTCTAATAATAAAACTTTTGAACAACTAAACAATAATATGCAGACCCACAATTCATGACTTGTTAGTTCTACACTTATTTTTATCAACTGTTCAATTTAACCAGTGTCATTTCAAGTTGTACTGTTTTTGTAGGACTGAGGGAATATCATTTAGATATACTAATACAATGTTAAATAATCCCAATGTATGCCGTTAAATGTCTCGATGTCCACAATTAAATTTCTTACTCCATTTCACTTTTACTCTTTTTCTTAAATGGACCCTCAATCTAAATTTCTCAAGGTTGGTTTTTCCAAGTTTGAAAATTTCTTTTAATGAGTGCATAGCTTGTGAACAATTTTTTTTTCCTTTTGTTATATTTGTATGCACAATTTTGAGAAAGAGATATCAAACATAGTTTATGATAACCTTGTCGTTTTCAGTAGTCCTTGATTGCTTATACTACTGTATGAAATTTTCCACATGGCTAAGCTGAAATAATAAAAACACTTCACAATATACTAAATTACTAATGTCACATATAAATTGGGATGTTACATATAAATTGAAAATAATGCAAGAAACCGAAGAAATATAATCGGCCATCAAGACTTCGAATCTCACTATGAGTACGCAGGATATATTTTTCCTCTTAATGACTCAACATTGTCAATCCCTAAGCTTGTTAGCGAAAGAAAGCTTGGGGTGTAAACGGAGATGTTGAAAGAATACGTTCGACTTCCTTGAAGAAGACCATATACATAAATAGTTTTAGTGTTTTTAGAGCAGATAAATAGTTTCCTATCATACTGCACTGCGTACAACAAGTCACCATTTACCAATATTTTGAGTGGATAAACAAGTCCATTCTTATGTGGTAGATCGTCGAACATATATTGTTCAGTCCAAGAATTCGTATCTCCATAGGTATTCATCCTCCAAATAACAATATGGCATTTGTCAGAAGTATCACATAAACATAAACATAGTCGATCCTCTAGAACACGTAGTTGAGATAAATATAGGTCGCAAAGAGGAAGTGAAAAACTGGTAAAGAGCACAGTTTCAAGATCAAAGCAATACACTACATTAGATGCCAACCAATGAAGATTTCCATTAAAAAAATGAAGCAATGAATAGTCGTTGTAGAGGATGATGTAGTGCTGGTAATGCGAGACTTCTCCACGACCCTCCTCTTGTACCTAAATTGTACACATAGCAATACCAAGACCGATAATGATATTTACCGCATAAAATCTTATACTGGCCACTTATTTTACTTACTCCAAATCCAAAAATGACACTACCTTTACTCATAGGAATAGGCGGGGGAGGAAGCAAAACATATTCACGAGTCATTGGATTGCATGTGAAAATATTATTAACACATTCACAACTCACCAAAAGCAAACCGTTAGCTGAATCAATTACGTCACACTTGTTACAAGTGGGATTAGTTAAACATCGACCATTAGGACTTGGCAACAAGACTCGGAGAAGTGGCCTAATGGCCTCATCACAAACTTTGAACTCATGGCCTGGAAGAGCGAAAGCCAGGCCTTGTTCCGGAGTATGCAATGTCGCAAAGTCAACCGCCTCTATAAGATGGCGCCATGATTTACAAACACACTTGCACCTCATAATGCTTTTAATCGTGAGTATGTGCAGGATCTCTCTCATAATATCTTGTGGTATAGTTGTAAACAAATCATCCTTCATTATTACCAAAAGGCTTATGCCAATCTAAACAGAAATAGAACAAGAATCTTGAAAAATAACAAGTAAATGAAGAAAACCTTGGGTTCTGATAAAGCCTTGAAGCACCTATTTCCCATTTGTGGCTGTCTTGCTTCTTTCTCTCCTTCTACAAGTTTAAAACCCCACACATAAACATATAGTAGTAGTATATATATGGATAGATTTATTTTCTATATGGATATGGATAATAATCATCCAAATATTATGCCATCAATTTTTACCTGAATTACCTCGAGAATTTGTGGGACAACGAAGTTAATTTTGATGATTTCTTTCATGAGTGCATGGCTATTTTTCAAATATTTTTTCAATATTTTTATACTATATTTTTCAAATATTCTTCATATGGTTACAATGTCGATTATCAATATGATTGTGTGATGAAAAAGTTGGAAGAATAAAAAGGCCATCATTTTTAATAGGTGTTTTTTTCCTTCTCTTGATGCTCCCACCGTGGCAGACTTTTAGATTTGATGGTAGGCCCAAACCAATATTCATAGTAGCATGGTGCTCCCTCCGTCCCGTTCAAGCACAAATTTTTGGACACGAAAATTTAGAAATTGTGTTGAGGAGAGAGGATAAAAGTAGGAGAGATAAGAGAGTAAGTAGATGATAGAATAAAATAATATTAGATATATATATATATTTTTTATCTAAAAACAATGATTCAATTTTATTGGGATGCCCAAAAAAATAATATGATTCAACTTAGTTGGGACGAAGCGAGTACTATTTAGGGTCGGTAATAGGGACCATTTAGTTGTTATGATTTTATTTACTTTCCATAGTGATTAGATTTGCTTTGCTTTTGATTTGCTTTTGCTAGTTTATAGGAGATCCTTTTGTACCACACACATTATAAATATGTGTGAAGTTTTTTTATTATTATCAAGCAGAATGAATTAAATTAATATTTATCATGCTCTCTCCATCGATTCTCCCTCTTAGAGAAATTGCCAGTCTACGCTATTTTCCTCCCTGTGTGCTCTCTTTTCATATAATATACGCCAATCTACGCTATTTTCTTCCTTGTGTGCTCTCTTTTCATATAATATATTCAATAGGAATTAATCTCATATTAATTCCTATTAATAGGGACATGATATTCTATTTTATTTCGAAAGGGAGCTGATATTCTCTCCGTTTATTTATTTAGTTTATTTATTCTTTAGTACTATTATTTAGTTGTTATGATTTTATTTACTTTCCATAGTAGTTAGATTTGATTTGCTTTTCTAGTTTATAGGAGATCCTTTATACCACACATATTATAAATATGTGTGGAGTTTTTATTTATCATTATCAAGCAGAATGAAGAATTAAATTATTAATCTCGTTCTCTCCTTCGGTTCTCCCTCTTTGAGAAACCGCCAATCTATGCTATTTTCCTACCTTTGTGCTCTCTTTTCATATAATTTACTCAGTAGGAATTAATCTCATATTAATTCGGAATTAATCTCATATTAATTCCTATCAAATTGGTGATAAATATACGGAGAGAATATCATCTCCCTTCCAGAATAAAATAGAATATCAGGTCCCTATTAGTCAGCGAATTAGAGAATCATTTAATGGAGTATTTCTATCCCAATAAAAATGAAACATTTCTTGAAATGGAAATAATATCATATCTACTTTTTCTGTTCTCTTACTTTACCCCTCTCTTCATTAATTCACAAAGTAACAGTACATACAATCCCAAGCCGAAAAGCAAACATTTCATATTTATTGGGACAGAGGGAGTAATAATTATAGATAACAATACATACAATCCCAAGCTGAAAAGCAAACATTTCATATTTATTGGGACAAAGGGAGTAATAATTAGAGATAACTGTACATACAATCCCAGCCGAAAAGCAAACATTTCATATTTATTGGGACAGGGGAGTAATAATTAGAGATACTACATACGGTGATTGTTGATACCAACGACAAAGGACCAGTTTTTTTCGACAGCACAATTATTCAATTTTGATCTAATGCTTCAATTTTCTTTTAATACAAAACAAAAAAATCCTAAATTTGATAAGGTTGGTAATTTCAAATTAAAAATTTCTATCAAGGGAATACAATATGGCTTGTTTACTAATTTTTTATTATTTATTTTAATTTCCACTGTTATAAATGTATGCACAGTTCTGAGAAAGAGGTATCCAACATATTATATGATGATCACATCGGTTTCAATAGTCTTTATTAGCTTATAGTACTATACTATTACTGTACAAAATATTCCCAAAGGCTAAGCTAATCAGTAAAACCACTTCAGAATATACCAATTCACAACATTATTGCACCAAAATAGTTTATTGTATATATGTTACACATAGAATAAAATAATTTAAGAATGCAGAAAAAATATTGTCTACCAACAATAGTTTGAATTTCATAATGTGTCACGAATTATTTTGCCTTCTAATGACTTGACATTGTCAATCCCTATGGCTTTGAGCGAAACAAAGCTTGGGGTGTAAAAAGAGATGTGAGAAGAATATAAGTAATATCCTTGAAGAAGATCATTAGTCATAATAGTTTGAGTGTTTTTGGAGTAGATAAATAGCTTACTATTGAACCGTACTGCATACAACAAGTCACCATTTGCCAATACTTTGAGTGGGTAAACAAGTCCTTCCCCGTGTGGTAGGTTGTCGAACATATATTCCTTACTCCAAGAATTCGTATCTCCATAGAAATTCAACCTCCAAATAACAATAGTATGAGGTTTACCTGAATTATAGTATGAACATAAACATAGTCGTTCCTCTAAAATACGTAATTGAGAGTAATATACTACTTTGTCAGGAAGAGAAAAACTGGTAAAGCGCTCAGTTTCAAGATCAAAGCAACATATCAATTGATTTCCCTTCAAATCCGATGTCAACAAATGAAGATTTCCATTAAAAAATGGAGCAACCAGTAGCTTTTGTTCGGGACGGTCTAGTGCTGGTACAACTAGGCTTCTCCACAACTGTTCTGATCTTCCTCCTAGCGTGTATACATAACAAGACCAAGACCGAGTTTTATACGTACCAAATAAAATCTTATATTGCCCACTTATTTTACTCACACCAAATCCAAAAATGACACCATCGCTGCCCCAAGGAACAGGTGCACGAGGAAGCACTACATATTCACGAGTCATTGGATTGCATACGAAAAGATTATTACTACGCCCATTCCACACCAAGAGCAAACCATTGGCTGAATCAATTACAAAACAAAAGTCGTTACCCGTAGTTACACATCGACTCCAAGGAACGGGCAAATAGACTTGGAGAAGTGGCTTGAAGGCCTCATCGCAGACTGTGTACTCATGGTCCATATAAGCAAATGCCAGGCATTGTTCCGATGTATACGTTGGGAGACCTTGTTTTGGTGTGTAAATAGTCTCTATACGATGGCGCCATGATTTACGAACACACATGCACCTCAAAATGCTTTGAAACGTGAGTCTGCGCATGATCTCTATCATAATCTCACTTGGTAGAGATGTAAGCAAATCATCCTTCATTATCATTCAAAATTTGAAATATATAAGAAAGTTTAAATAAAGAGGCTAAAATAACAAGTAAATAAAGAAAACCTCGGGCTCTGGTAAAGGCTTGAAACAATTTCCCACGCGGTAGAGATGTAAGCAATTTCCCATGCTTGGCTGTCTTTCTTCTATCTCTCCTTCTACAATTAAGATACACACACACATATAAGTATAGGGATGTGATCAGGTCCATAAGTGAAATTCTGTCAAAAATCAAAGCAAATCTCAGCCATTGGATCCTGTAATGTAACCGTTAGATTAATGCCACGTGTCACCTAATAATGTAGATTGTGTAGTCTAATAATGTAGCTTGACTAATAATGTAACAGCTGAAGTCTAATAATGTGGATTGTGCAGTCTAATCATGTAGCCTAGTTAATAATGTAACGCTTTTAGTGTAATAATGTATCTCGGGTATTATGATCACAACCATCTAATCTGAGGATCCAAGGGTTGAGATTTGCTTTGATATTTGACAGAATTTGCCTTATGGACCATAAGTATATGTTTATTATATGGGTAATTATCATCTAAATGCTATGCCATCAATAAAGCCCACCTCAAAGCGCTTAATTCCCAACTATATTCTTCCCCTTGTATCACGTTTCGCGTGCAAGATATCACCTTTAGATATTAAATAACACATATATCAACATAAGAAATCAAACAATAGATAAGATGCATACTTCCTAAGGCTTTAATTATTTTCTTGATATGATTATGAATTCTTCCCAATTAGAACTTGGTCTCCTTGATTAATTCCGTCCGCTCACGCCCCAACAAATTTTATTAAAGCAGCCCAAAGATTAAAACACTATATAGTTCCAATAAAAGTCAATATACTCAGCCCAAGATATTTAAGAGAAGTCGGGCCACTGCCTTAAAAGAATCGGCCCAAATTAATTATGCAAACCCATTCAACAAAGAGAGAAAAAGATTTAAATCATGAACAAAAATTTACTCCCTTCCAGAATACACGTGCAGTACACACTCTTCCCATTCCACATTTGTGTTGACAAAGATTCAAAAATATAATAAAAGAAATCAAATACTCCCTTTTCTTCCCAAAATACACGAACTGCCTTCCATTCCATTTATAAAGAAAACACCAATTAATGTTAAATGTTTTCAACTTTCCCCCTACGCAAGATTAAGTGAAAAGAATTTAGTGTAGAAACCAAAAATATACTCTTCCATAGGGCTTACAATTTTTGGCAAGATACGATATCACGACACGAACCCGCACGAAATTAATGGGTATGTGTCAAAGCTTATTGGGTTCGTGTCATTATTATAGTGTCATTATTGTGTCGTGTCATATATGTGTTATCGTGTCGTGTTGACCCGAAGTGGTTCGTGTCGTTAATGGGTTCGTGTCGTGTTCGTGTGTGAAGGTAGTGGGTCGTGTTCGTGTTCGTTTTTGGGGTTTTCTCAACGGGTCGTGTTCGTGTTTGTTGTTATCGTGTCGACACGATAACGACACAACACGCACGATTTGCCACCCCTACTCGTCGACACGATAACGACACAACACGCACGATTTGTCACCCCTACTCTTCCACCACTTTCTACATTACCCAAACATTTTAAATATTACAGGAATTGTAGTTAAACAAGAAATAAAACAATTACTCCCCTTCTCAAAAATAAATAATTAAACAAGAATAAAAAAACAATAGACTACTCCTATTCAACCACACACACAAACACAATATATTCTTTTTTGAAAAAGAAACAGAACAGCATGCCCTCCCTCCTTCCTAAACAGAAAATGAAAGAGCAGATCAAATCAAATCCGATCCCCGAAACAGAACCCGCCGTTTCTCCCCGAACAACCACACAAGGTAAGTTCTTAATTGATTTCGTGAAATAAAGTTTGATTCTTTAGTTTAGTATGCTTCAGTTTATTCGATTAAGGGATTTAAAAGATAACAGTGCAGGAAGTAGTAGTATGGCAGCGGAATTCGGTTGGGGAAGATACATACCTTCACTGAACAAATCGGCTTAGGCAACAAAAAGATCGAAGCTTCTGGTTCTCCCCTTCCGAATTTGATCCAAATTTCTCGGTGTAAACATGAATTCACCTTATGAAGAAATTAGGATTTGGTGAGGAAGATTAATGAATTCCCTACTTCTTTCTCCTCCGCTTGGGGAAGAATTTTTGTGATTCAAAAGTGAGAAGTGAGTGACTGCGAATTTTGTGTGAGGAGGAGAGATTAGGGTATGGGGATTAATATAACCGAGAATAAATTGTGGTCTAAATTTTGGAAAGATTTCTGGCAGATTGCAAAGGAGGAGCATGATGTGGGAGGAAGGAAATTTGGCAATTTATTTGCTAAATAAATAAACAAAATAGTAAACATACTTCATTCTGCAATGACAGAATGAATTTTGAAATGAGATTTGCGGAATAAAGAGAGAGGGGAGATCTCTGCAATATCTTTTATTTACATATATATTCTGTTATTACCAGTAACCAAGGAAAGTTTTGGTGATCAATACAAGAAATAGGGATTTACTATTTAAGATTGGTTTGGGATTCAAGTAATGATATTTTATTTAAATTGTGTAGCCCACAATTTATTCTTTTTAAGATTGGACTTGTATTATTTATTTGATTTATCGGTTCAACACGGAATTGAGTCCAATAAATAATCCTTAAGGGAAGGATTTAATTAAATTAACATTATGATTCTACCACCACAAATTTCGAGCTCGTATAATAAATCACCAATTATTCGAAAACAATTAAATTCACCGCACATCAATAATTCAAAATACCCACGTCACATATTCAACGAAGTTGACTCAGTCAACCCACAATCATAACTCCGAAGTAAAATTAAGTCACCAAAGAAATCACTTAACAATTTACGGACTTCATGGCATTAAAAGAAATAAATGCAAGCACTTTAGGGTTTGAAAATTAGGGTTCAAAAAGTGGGGCGTTACAACTACGGTACTCCCTCCGTCCAAAAAAATAGACAAGTGTTACCATTTTGGGCCGTCAACCAAAATAACACTAATTATATAACTGGAAAGTTTTAAACCAATACTAGTCATACACATTATTCTAAATGTGGACCCCGCAATATACTAACACAACTTCCACCACATTTTCTTTCTCTTTCTCTCTCTTACTTCACCAATTATATATTAACACCCGTGTCATTTACAACTTTGTCTATTTTTTTGGACAGAGTGAGCATTATTTAGGGCAGGATAATTAGAGAATTAGTAAAAAAAAATGGAGATAGATGATTGTTGACTGAAGCAAAACCACTAGAGAAAATAAATCAAAACATAATAACTAAATAATAAAACATAAAATAAGCTAACTAACTATACAGAGAGATTATCAGTTCCGTCCCTATCAACGTGTCCTGAAAACGGAGAGAACGCCGTCTTAGGGCGAATCCACGTGGTCGTTGGATGGGATGGTGTTGTTAACGGCCCAGACGCGGATATGCAAGCCGTAGCAATTGGGAAGAATGGAAGAGAAGCCCTTGATGAGGGTTGATGCCAAAAGGCAAGACCTCAACGGTAATTCCTTCATGTTCGGCTAATTCATTAAACCTCGTAGCTGCGCTTTGGTGCTCCTTCTGTAAATTTCATGAGTTCATGGCTATTTTTCAAATATCTTTTTCAATATTTGTATACTATATTTTTCAGTTATTCTTCATATGGTTACAATGTCGATTATCAATATGATTGTGTGATGAAAAAGTTTGAAGAATAAAAAGGCCATCATTTTTAATTGGTGTTTTTTTCCTTCTCCTGATGCGTCCACCGTGGCACTTTTGGATTTGATGGTGGGGCCCAAACCAATATTCATAGTAGTATGGTACTCCATCCCTCCCAGTTAAATTCGAGCAAAAATTTTTGTGACACACAAATTTAGAAATTGTGTTGTGGAGAGAGGAAAAAAGTAGGAGAGATTAGAGAGAGTAAAGTAGATGACATAATAAAGTAGTGTTTAGATTTTTTTCTATCTAAAAGGAAAATGACTCTATTTGTTGGGACGCCCAAAAAAGGAATATGATTCAACTTAGTTGGATGAAGCGAGTACTATTTAGGGTCGGTGAATTAGAGAATCATTTAATTGAGTACTTCCTCTGGCATGTCCCATTAAAAATGAAACGTTTCCTAAAATAAAAATAACATCATACTCCCGCGTCCCACAAGAATAAACACTCCTTTCTTTTTAGTACGTCCCACAATAATATGCATTTCTAATTTTGGAAAGACTTCTCTCTCATTAGGTGGGACCTATTCTCCATTAACAATACTTTAATTACTTTTTCTCTATATCTCTCTCTTACTTTACCAATTTTACATTAAAACATATGCCGAACCCAACCAAAGTGCATATTCTTTGGGAACTGAGGGAGTATCAACCTTTTCTGTTCTCTTACTTTACCTTCTCTTCCTTAAATCACAAAACAATAGTACTACATAAAATCTCAAGCCGAAAAACCAACGTTTCATATTTATTGGGACGAAGGGAGTAATAATTAGAGACACGTACGTACGGTGATTGTTGGTACCAACGACAAAGAACCAGTTTTGTCGAGTAAGAGGACATCACAATTATTCAATTTTGATCTAATGCTTCATTTTCTTTTAATACAAAACAAGGGAGTACACGGCTTGCGTACTAATTTATTTATTTATTTTTTAATTTCTACTCGTTATAAATAAGAGATATCCAACATATTTTATGATGACCACGTCGGTTTCACTAGTCTTTATTAGCTAATAGTACTATACAAAATATTCCCGAACAATGCTAAGCTAATCAGTAAAACCACTCCACAATATACCAATTCACAAAATTATTGCACCAAAATTGTGTATTGTATATATGTTACACATAAAATAAAATAATGTAAGAATCCAGAAAAGTATAGTCTACCATCAAGAGTTTCAATTTTGCAATGAGTCACGAACTATTTTGTGTTGTAATGACTCAACATTGTGAATCCCCATAGCTTTGAGCGAAACAAAGCTTGGGGTGTAAAAAGAGATGTTAGAAGAATATAAGTCATATCCTTGAAGACGACCATTTGTCACAACAGTTCTAGTGTTTCTGGAGTAGATAAATAGATTTCTATTGAACCGCGCTGCATACAACAGGTCACCATTTGCCACTACTTTGAGTGGGTAAAGAAGTCCTCTCCCATGTGGTAGGTTGTCGAACAAATATTCCTTACTCCAAGAATTCTTATCTCCATAGAAATTCAACCTCCAAATAGCAATATGAGAAGCATATGTACAGAAACATAGTCGTTCTTCTAAAATACGTAATTCAGCGTGACATTCTACTTTGTCGGGAAGAGAGAGATTGGTAAAGAGCTCAGTTTCAAGATCAAAGCAACATATCAGTTTAGTTCCCGCTAAATCCGATGTCAACCAATGAAGATTTCCATTCAAAAATTGAGCAATCATTAGTTGTTGTATGGGACGGCCTAGTGCTGGTACAACCAGGCTTCTCCACGACTGTCCTCTTCCTCCTAGCGTGTATACATAACAAGACCAAGACCGAGTTTCATTTATATATGCACCATAGAAAATCTTATATTGCCCACTTATTTTACTCACACCAAATCCAAAAACGACCTCATTGCTATCCCTAAGTACATCCGCAAGAGGAAGCACTGTATATTCATGAGTCATTGGATTGCATACGGAAAGATTATGAATATGCGCATTCCACACCAAGAGCAAACCATTAGCTGAATCAATTACATAACAACGGTTGCTATTCGTATTTACCAATGGATTCTCAGGAATAGGCAAACAGACTCGGAGAAGTGGCTTGAAGGCCTCATCGCAGACTTTGAATTCATGGCCTACAAAAGCGAAAGCCAGGCATGGTTCCGATGTATACGTTGGCAGGCCTTGTTTTGGTGTGTACATAGTCTTTATAAGACGGCACCATGATTTACAGACAAACGTGCACCTCAAAATGCTTTGAAACGTGAGTCTAGTCTACGCATGATCTCTATCATAATCTCACTCGGTAGAGATGTGAACAAATCATCCTTCATTATTATTCAAAATTTGAAATATATAAGAAAGTTTAAAGAGGCTTAAAATAATCTTAACTTGAAAAAAAATAACAAGTAAATGAAGAAAACCTCGGGCTCTAATAAAGGCATGAAACAACAATTTCCCATGCTTGGCCGTCTTTCTTCTATCTCCTTCTACAATTAAGATACACACACACGCACACACACACACACATTTATATATTACTATATAGGTTTATTTTTCTATATGGATATGGGTAATAATCATCTAAATGCTATGCTATCAATTTTGACCAGCCTGCCTTCTGTCTATTGAGATTTTGTGAACACCACATTAATTTCATGAGTGCATGCTTATTTTTCAAATATTTTTTCAATATTTTTCACATAGTTTTCAAATATTCTTCATATGGTTACAATGTCGATAATCTGCATGATTCTGTGATGAAAAAAGTTTCCAAATAAAAAGGGCATCATAGTAATACTCCCTTCGTCCTCTATTAATTGTCCACTTTCATTTTTACCATAAATGGGAAATAGAACTCAGATTCTATTAGTTCATTCCACTCACATTTTATTATACAATTAATATATAAAAGTGAGACTTGTATTCCATTAACTTTTTTTATCCATTTTTCTTTATATTTCTTAAAACTCGTGTCGGATCAAAATGAAAAATGATTGGAGGATGGAAGGAGCAGTTTTTTTTATTTTTTTTATGCTCCCTAGGATTTAATGGTGGGGCCAAACCAGTGTTCGTAATATGGTATTATTTAGGGCTGGAAAATTAGAGAATTAATATGTATATATGGTGATTGTTGACGGAAGCAACACCAACGACAAAGAATTAGTTTTGTCGAGAAACAGGGCATCACAATTATTCAATTATGACCTAATGCCTCATTTTTTTTTGTTTAATACAAAACGAAAAAACATCTTAAATTTGATAAGGTTGGTTATTCTAAATTTGTAACTTTCTTTCAATGAGTACATGGCATGTGTACAACTATTCGTCCTTTTTTTTTCATTTCTTCTTGCTAGAAATGAGAGATACCGAACACAATTTTGGGTCATCATTGGGACGGATGTAGTACTATATTACTAAAGAAAATATTCCCCAACCCCAAGGCTAAGCAAGCTAAAAATATTGATTCACAAAAGTATTCCACCAAAATTGTTTTGTATTTCATAAGTAATTGTATGTTACACAAAGTAAAGATAATGTAAGATTCCAAGGAAAAAATATAATCGACCATCAAGAGTTTGAATTTCACAATGAGTTAGGAATTATTTTTCCTATTAATGATTCAACATTGTGAATCCCCATGGCTTTGAGCGAAAGAAAGCTTGGGGTGTAAAAAGAGATGTTAGAAGAAGCTAAGTGATGTCCTTGAAGACGACCATTTGCCACAATAGTAGTTTTAGTATTTTTGGAGTAAATAAATAGATTACTATTACGCCGCACTGCATACAACAAGTCACCGATTGCCAATACTTTGAGTGGGTAAACAAGTTCTTTCTCATATGGTAGGCTGTCCACTGTATATTTCTTACTCCAAGAATTCGTATCTCCATAGGAATTCAACCTCCAAATAACAATAAAAGAATTAACTGAAGCATACCATGATCATAAACATAGTCGTTCCTCAAAAACACGTAATTGAGAGTAATATTCTAATTTGTCAAGAAGAGAAAGACTGGTAAAGAGCTTAGTTTCAAGATCAGAGCAACATATCAATTGATTTCCCAATAAATCTGATGTCAACCATTGAAGTTTTATTTGTTGCTACAAAAATAGTTGTGCCCCAGCCTCTTTCTGAAAAGCATTAATAATTTAACTATTAATATAGAAATAAAAGATGAAAAGATAAGAACTAGTTGCATATCTTGAGTTAAAATATTCCCCATAGCTAAACTTGGGTTGTATTTTGATCGAAAAGAGAGGAAACGGAAGGAAATTGTCATTGAGACAGAGTAATTCCCAATATCTTGGAAAGTGAATAAGGTGAGCTTTCTATCCTACATACTAATGTGGATAAAAATCCCAAAGTAATTTCGAGATAAGTTTTGGTAACAATCCAAACTCTTGCTCGTCAAATGTTATTGTCCTGTCATAAACGATTTATGCCTATCTGCCTTGGTTATGCCAAAAATGTTATAATCGAATTCGGGTTCAAGTAAGGCCGCAAACCTTGCTTGGACTAGTGTGCACAAATGGACAGTGAGCCGTTGGTCGGTCATGTGACCGTCGTGGAAGGTGGCCACCTACACAAATGTTAAGATATGGTAAAGGAAGTTAGACCGCGGTTGAAAACAAAATTTTAGCAAGCTCGGCCCTTTTAAGTGAAAATCCATGAGTGTTGCTATGATGACTTGACAATGCTTTCAAATGTATAATTGTATCTTTCGGCACTGCGTTCATTAGGTATTCCTGTACTCAGCCCTGTATGTATTTCTAAATGTGCAGGTGGTGAAGCAAGGGTGTCGAGAGAAAGTTCTTTTTTGAGTTTGATCTAATAAGACCTCTGAGGTTCATGTCCCTATACATGAAACCGTGCTGTTTACTTCCGCTGTGAAAGCTAGAACTACTAATCCTATTTTGCATCATAGATCTATCTTTTGGTCCTGTATAAACCCTTACTCAAGTATTCCAGTATGTAGTACATGATATTTTGATAATCTTTAGTTTGAGTTTGTACTTGTTATTGCTCATTCCTAGTTGTCATCCCAACTTATCTTAACCCTTCCCTTTTAGTCACGAATTTTCGTACTTTACTATCCTTAGGTAGTGCGGGCGTGACAAATTCTCCCCTCTTTACTTTATTCTCTCTTCATCTCTCTTACTTTATGATCTCTTACTTTTTTCACCATCCATTTAACACATTTCTTAAACAGTGTGCCGAAAAGAAATGTCTCTATTAACAAGGAACGGAGGGGGTATCTTAAATCGCACAACAACATTGCATAAAATCTCGTGCTGAATAAGAAATGTTACACTTAGAGTTAGACGAAGATAGTACTAGTACTAATATAAAAACATATTCTCCTCTGCAAGATAAAACAAATAAAACATTACACAACATAACACTATCACAAAAGTATTCCATCAACATATGTTATTTTATAAGGAGTTTAAGTTGTTTAATAGTAGTACACATAAAGCAAAAATAATGTAAGAATCCAAAGAAATACAATAGACCATCAAGGGTTTGAATCTTGTGATTCAAGAAATATTATGTCTTCTAATAACTCAACACTGTCAATTCCCAGTGTCGAGAGTGAAAAAAAGTGTGGGGTGTAAAAAGAGATGTTGCAAGAATGCCTTGTATATCCTTGAAGAAAACCATTTATCTTAGTGATTTCAGTATTTTTGGAGTAGATAAATAGTTCATTGTAAAGTTGTACTGCAAACAATAAGTCACCATTTGCCAATACTTTAAGTGGGTAAACAAATCCACACCTATTGGGTAGATTGTTGAACGCATATTCTTTAGTCCAAGAGTTCGTATTTCCATAGGTATTCATCCTCCAAATAACAACATGGTAATTATCTAACCTATCGCATAGACATAAATATAGCCGATCCTCCAAAATGCGTAGTTGAGAAAAATATACGTCGCAAAGAGGAAGAGAAAAACTGGTAAACAACTCAGTTTCAAGATTAATACAACACATCAAGATATTTCCCACTAAATCAGATGCCAACCAATGGAGATTCCCATTAAAAAATGGAGTAACCTGTATTCGTTCTACAGGACGTTGTTTAATAGAACTGTCTAGTCCTTGTGGAACTTCTATGTTTCTCCATAACCCTCCTAGAGTGTATACATAAAAGGACCAAGATCGACAATTAAAAGTACCGCATAAAATCTTATATTGCCCACGTATTTCACTCACTCCAAATCCAAAAATGGCACGGCTAGTCTTAGGAGTAGGCGGACGAGGAAGCATCACATATTCACGAGTCACTGGATTGCATACGAAAAGATTATTAGTGCATTCATACCACATCAAGAGCAAACCATTAACTGAATCAATTACAACACTTTGGATACAAGGATTAGTTGAACATGGCAAGTCAGGTCTAGGCAACAGGAATTCGAAAGCCAGTCTGAAGGTCTTATTGCAAACTTTGAATCCATGGCCAGGAACATCGAAAGCCAGGCCTGGTTCCGGTGTATATGATATCGCAAACTCAACCCCCTCTATAAGATGGAGCCATGATTTACAAACAAACTTGCACCTCATAATGCTTCTAATCGTGAATCTACGCATGATCTCTGTCACAATCTCTTGCGGTAGAGTTGCAAACAAATCATCCTTCATTGTTATTGAAATATAGTCATCCTTCATTATTATTGAAATATATTAGAAAGTTTAAAGAGGCTTAAGATGATCTAAACAAAAATTGAACAAGAATTTAAAAAAATAACAAGTAAATGAAGAAAACCTTAGGTTCCAAATCCTTTGGTAAAGGCTTGAAGCACCCATTTCCCATGCCTGGGTTTCTTGTTTCTTTCTATCCTTCTACAAGTTTAAGAGTTAAGACACACACACACACACACACATATATAGATTTATTTTTCTATATGGGTAAAATCAGATTGCCTTGTGTCTTTTGAGATTATGTGGGACAATTGTGATTTTACATAGCATCTCTAATTTTCAAATATTCTCCCAATATATTTCATATATTTTTTAATTCACTTCAAATTTTTCCAATGTCAATAATCCGTATGACTTGTAATGGAAATACAACGACAAATAAAAAGGCCTTAATTTTATTTGGGTTTATTTTCTATATCCTATAAAACTACGGTATATGTAACCAAATGTCGGAATACCACAACACCAAAATATAGCGATTAACCAATGTGACATTGGCATTGAAAATAAGATGTACTGAAAAAAAATAGATTAGGTAACGATAGGGTGTTTACATATGGAGTACAATATTTTAGTTAAAATATTGATTAGGTAACGATGCATGCCACACCAAATAGAAACCATTAGCCGAATCAATTACATTGTGGCTATGATTATAACTTGTTGAATATTAAAGGCCTCATCGCAGATTGCGCACCCTTCGTGTTCATGAGGGAAAGCCAGACATGGTTTCCGAATATACAACGTCTTAAACTCATCCCCTTCTATTAGACGACGCCATGATTTACAAACACACTTGCACGTTTGAATGCTTCTAGTCGATAGTCTTCCCACGATCTCTCTCGTAATTTCTCCCGGTAGATTTGTCAACAAATCTTCCTTCATTATTATCAAAATATATCAAATTGCAGATATAGAAAACACTATTCTTGTAATTTTATTATTAACCGTAATTGGGTTTAATTAGTGTCACAAGTTAAAAGAGGTTAAGATAGTCCAAAGGAAAATGAACAAAAAAAAAACATGTAAAGGAAAAAAACCTTGGGCTCTAATAAAGGCTTGCAACAAAAAATCCCCATTGCTTCTTTCTCCTTCTAGTGAATGAAGATAACACACATATATATAGAGATTAATAATCATCTAATTGCCTTTTGTTTTGTCAGTTGAGATTTTATAGGACATCACAATTATTCAATTTTTACCTAATGCTTCATTTTTTGTTGAATACAAAACGGTAACATCCTAAATTTCACAAGGTTTGTTATTCCAAGTTTGAAATTTTCCTTCAAAGGAAATGAATTTTTGTAAGAATTTCCAGCTAGAAAATCACACATTATTTTCTTTTCTATACGGGCCTACAGAGAAACGAATAAAAAGATGCTAACAGACTTGCAGGCCCAAATGGCCCAACCCATATCTATACATCTATACAATATATAAAAGGGGTGATTTGGGGGTATTTAGGGAAATAAGGGGAATTTTGGTGATATTTAAGTAAATAATTTATAATTCAATTATAATCATTTTTAAAGAATCGTAATTATAATGATTTTTTGTTTCCCAATAATAAATCCATGAATATGATTTTACTATAATTCAATTAAAGAATCATTTTAATTTGTGCCCAAATTTTAAAGAACGGTATTTTGTTTGTAAATTTAAAATTTAACACAAATTTGAATTCTATAATTGTAGGGATAGAATTTAACTAATTTATTTTGTTTCCCTATACTTTTGGGAGGTTTCTCAACTAAAATTAGTGGGACAGGTAAAGATATTTTATGTATATTTAACGTAGAATGAAAGTAAAAAACATTAGCAAAACTGTTTTTCACCACTAAACCACTATCTCGCTCCCACGTTCATCCCATACTTAATCACCTCGCCTGAGTCTGAGAAACAGAGTAGCGAGCGTAACACTTAGCCAAGAACACGTCACCCCAAGGAGACGTCGCGCACTCCGTCCTCAGCCGTTGGATGGCCTCGGACAAACACTTATCGCACTGCCCGCTGCTCAAATCCTGCTCGCACTGCACCACACCCTGCACCCTCCCCGAACCCCCCACCCGAAAATACTGCCCCCCGCCTCCTCCCAGGACCCAGATACGCCAGCACGACATCCCTCTCATTCTCAGCGCCACTAGGAGGTTTCTTCTCCTTAAACCATCTTTCTGTTCATTGTTCATCTAATTATCTCTTTTTATGGTATATGTTGCGGCTGAATTCATCGGCATAAAAGATTCGCTCAACTTTCTTCTCTTTGAACTGTTTATCTGTTTATTGTTGAAAGGTTGGCTTAATTTTCTTCTCTCTAAAGTCTTTACCATCTTTGTGTTTATTGTTCATCTACTATTCTTTTCTTTGTCATTTATTGCAGATAAATTCATGAGCTTAACAGATTAGTTTCCTTTCATGTTATTTTATGTTTTTAGTTTGATTAATTTTTTTATTCTTCAATTTTATAGGTAGTTTGTTCACATAGGGAATTATTTGGCATCATTCAGAAGAGTATCATCCACACAGACACAGTTGCCTTCTGAAAAGAAGAGAAGTGGAGAGAGATACTTCAAAAAGACGTCGACGACCGGTTGAGACGGCAAGGTGAATCGGCGCTGGTTATTCTAGAGAGAGGGCTTCTGTTTCTAACGGAGCTTTTGAATGATGGAAAAAGAGTTTTTTCTCCACATAGTACTTTTTAAAATTAGGATATAGGCCTTTGGCTAATAAAAGGAATGTTGTGTTTTATTTTTCTTCAAGAGTGTCTTTTCTTTGATGCTGTAAATTTTTTAGAGAAGATATAGAGTGTATCGACTTTAATTGACAAAATATTTACATTTATTGTAATTTTAATTTATTGTACCTTAAGAGGAAATCTTAACTTTTTATTATGAAATCTATTAGTAACGTGATTTATAATTCATTATTGAAATATTATAAGTGGATAACAACCATTGTTTTTAATATTGATATGTTGATGAAGTGTGATTTATTTAAAATAAAGTTAGAGAGTAGAAATAAAACGAATTTATTTATTAAGAATTATTTCTGAAAGTAAAGGAATTTATTAAAACAATCAAACCCATATAAGCAATCACACAGAGAATATTTATATTTAAATAAATAGATAAACTTACTAAAATCGATATATTATAGTATACAATATTAAAGATCGTCGTTCGCGCAACGCGCGTAGGTTGAACTAGTTTAAAATAATGAACGAAAATCGAAAAAGGCAAAGGTGGAGTATTTAAATCATGCAAAACATGTATTTTAGAAAAAAACTACTCCCTCCGTCCACAAAAAATAGATCACATTTACTATTTTTTGCCGTCCACAAAAAATATAACACAATTATTTATGGAAAGTTTTTAACAATTAATAACCATATACATCATTCAACTAACACTACTTCTCACTTACTTTTTATCTTTCTCTCTTACTTTTTTCCCTTCTTTTTTACTTTACCAATTCTACATTAAAACTCGTGTCATACACCAATCGCTCTATTTTTTATGGACGAGGGAGTAATATATTGTCTATCTTAAAAATAGGGGAAGTTATTTTCCATATGAATCACATAATAATGGCCTAATATTAGGATATAAATAAACTAAATTTCGGATATAATTTGTTTACCCCATCCTCATATCTAATGTCTATTGATGACTATATGTTACTCCTTGTCCCATATTATTTGAACCCCCTCACATGATGTCGGACCGGAGTGTGGGGGCCGCTAAGGCGACGAAATCGCCTTTTTGCTGCAAGGAGATCCGAATCACTTTTCATAAATAGTAGTTTTCATATTCAACTAACATTTTATTACAAAATTAATATAAAAAAAATGAAACTCACATACTACTATATTTTTTTTCAAACTTTTATTTAAATACGAGTTATTTTTTAATCTTCATAATTCATAATTTGTTTCAGTTGTTATTAATGTATACGACTATATAAAATATTCCTATACTACTATATAAAATATTCCTTACGGACAAGATAAAACAATAAAAACATTTCACAGTATACCGCTGAATCATTCCACAACATAGTTTATTTCATAGCGATTAGCGAGTATAAGTAATTGTCTGTTACATATAAAATAAAATTAATGTAAGAAACCAAAAGTAATACAATAGACCATCATGAGGTCGAATCACAAGAGTCAAGAAATATTTCGACTTTTAATGTCTCAACATTGTCAATTCCTAGTGTCGTTAGCGAAAGAAAGTTTGGGGTGTAAAGAGAAATGTTGCAAGAATACATTGTATATCCTAGAAGACTGTTTGTAACAATAGTTTCTTCAGTGTTTTTGGAGAAGATATATTGTTCATTACTAAGATCCACTGCAAACAACAAGTCACCATTTGCCAGTACTTTGAGTGGGTAAACAAATCCACGCCCATGTGGTAGATTGTTGATAGTATATTCTTTAATCCAAGAATTCGTAACGCCATAGGTATTCATCCTCCACATAACAATATGGCAATTATCCGTAGTGGCGCACAAATATAAACTTTGTCGATTCTCAAAAATACGTAGCTGAGAAAATTGTAATATATCGGGAAGATCAAGAGAAAAACTGGTAAAAACCTCAGTTTCAATATCAAAGTAACACATCGAGAGATTTTCCCCTAAATCAAATGACAGCCAATGAAGATTTCCGTTAAAAAATGGAGCAACTTGTAGTCGATCTACAAGACTGTGTCGTATAGGACTGTCTAGTGTTGCTATGCTTCTCCACGACCCTCCTCTTGGATCTAGAGTGTATACATAAGTACCACACAAAATCTTGTATCGTCCACTTATTTTACTCACTCCAAATCCAAAAATGCTATGCTCAAGAATAGACGGAGGAGGAAGCACCGCATATTCACAAGTCATTGGATTGCATACGAAAATATTATTAGCGCATTCATCCCACAGCAAGAGTAAACCATTAACTGAATCAATTACAGAACATTCGATACATGGTTTAGTTGAACACCGACTGTTAGGACTAGGCAACAAGAATCGGAGAAGTGGCTTGTAGGTCTCATCGCAAACTATGTACTGATGGTCGGGAAGAGCGAAAGCCAGGCCTTGCGTATACAATGTCGCAAACTCAACTCCCTCTATAAGATGTCGCCATGATTTACAAACATACTTGCACCTCATAATGCTTCTAATCGTGAGTCTGCACATGATCTCTGTCACAATCTCTTGCGGTAGAGTTTCATACAAATCATCCTTCATTTTTCCCTAAATATATCAGAAAGATTAAAGAGGCTTAAGATAATCTAAACATAGATAGAACCAGAATTTTGAAAAATAACTAGTAAATGAAGAAAACCTTGGGCTTTGATGAAAGCTTGAAGCATCCATTTCCCATGTGAGGTCGTTTTGATTGTTCTATACTTCTACAATTTAAAACACACACACATAAATAAATATAGAGTTATTTTTCTATATGGATATGGGTAATAATCATCTACAATATGCCATAGATTTTTCACCATATTGCCTTCTGTCTCTTGAGATTTTGTGGAATATTTGTGACAAAATCCTTTACATAGCATACCAATTGTTCAAATATTCTTCCAATATTTCTCATATATTTTTAAAATTTTCTTCAAATATTTCAATGTCGATAATCTGCATGATTTGTTATGAAAAAGTTCGACAAATAAATACTGTTTCAGTAATATATACTTGTACAATCAAATTTTATGATATGATGTGGAAGTTGAAATAATAAAATAAATAAGGATCAAACTAAAGTATCAATGGATTTGCTATCCCTTTAAATGACTCAACATTGTCAATCCCCATGATGGAGAGTGAAAGAAGGCTTGGGGTGTAGAAAGCAATACTTGAATAATAAAAGCTATATACTCGTCGGAAAAATCCATATGTCGCAACAGTATTCGTTCTTTTGGAGTTCTTAAATAGTCTGTTAGTTAAATTCCAAATATCGGCATGCAATTGATCCGAAGTGTCGCATAAACATAGTCTATCCTCCAAAACACGTAGACAATATTTATGTATTTCTCTTTCACGGCAGGGTGCAAGTGGAAGAGAAAAACTGGTATAGAGCTCGGTTTCAAGATCAAAGCAACCTACCAAGAGATTGCCTTCTAAATCAGATACTAACCAGTGAAGATTTCCTCTCAAACATGGTGCACCACGCACGTGTGGCATGCTTGGTATTGCTACTGCGATGCTTCTCCACAACCCTCCACTTGCTAGAGTGTATACATAACAAAAACCATTTTCATCACCGTATAAAATCTTATATTGCCCGCGTCTTTTGCTCACTCCAAATCCAAATATGGACTTCTGGAAACACGAATTCGTAGGCAGACGAGGAAGCCTGGCATATTCACGGGTCAATGGATTGCATATGACAAGAATATTATCGCATGCATGCCGCACCAAAAGCAAACCATTAGCCGAATCAATTACAACATGCCCGTTACCACAACTATTTAAATGTCCAATGTGGGAAGTATGCAATTGGAATATCAAAATTGGCTTGAAGGCCCCATCGCTGACTAAGCACCATTTGTGTTCGTCGTGGAAAGCCAGCCATGGTTTCCGAGTATACGACGTCTCAAACTCAGCCCCTCCTATCAGATCGCGCCATGATTTACAAACACACTTGCACGACGCAATGCTTCCAAGCGGGAGTCTTCCGAGGATTGCTCTAGTAATATCTCCCGGTAGATTCGTCCACAAATCTTCCGGTAGAATCGTCGACAAACCTTCCTTTATTACTACCTAAATATATCAAATTGGAGACGAGTAGCGGATGAAGAAAAAACTATTCTTGTTATTTATAATTGATTAATCATAATATGGTTTGATCTGTACCACGTGTGTAAAGAGGCTTAAGATAATCTAAAGAGAAAATGAACAAAAACAACAAGTAAATGCAGATAACCTTAGGCTCTGGTAAAGGCTTGCCACAACAAATTCCCATTGCTTCTTTCTCCTTCTTCTAGTTTCGGCTCTGATAAAGACTTGCCACACACATATACATAGATTTATGATCATCTAATTGCCTTTTGTCAGTTGAGATTTTGTAGGACATCACAATTATTCAATTTTATCCTAATGCTTAATTTCTTAATTACTCCCTCCGTCCCCAATTAAGAATCACACTTTTCCATTTCGGTTCGTCCCCAATTAAGAGTCACACTTCATTTTTACCATAAATGGTAGTAGGTCCCACATTCCACTAACTCACTTCACTCACATTTTATTATAAAACCAATATAAAAAAGTGGGCCCCACATTCCACTAACTTTTTCAACCAACTTTTCTTTACATTTCTTAAAACTCGTGCCCGATCAAACTGTGACTGCTAATGGGGGACGGAGGGAGTAATACAAAACGGAACATCCTAAATTTCGTAACGTTGGTAATTCTAAGTTTGAAATTTTCCTTCAAATTAAATAAAGTATGGGCTTTTCTATATGGGCCTATGGAGAAAAGAATTAAAAAGGATGTCAACTGGCTCATAGGCCCAAATGGCCCATCTCACATAGTAACATTTATTTTGCTTTCTCCTTTTTTCTAGGAAAATGTGAGGTATATACCCTTTGTTGTTGTTATTAGAATTTAAGTATTGAACTTTCATCAGATTATATTAATGAATTTTAATACTTATTTGTAAAGTACTATTGATTTTATCCGTTTTTGCAAGCAAATTCTAGTATTGTTTAGTTTATTAAATTCTATCATTAGTTGTTGTAAGAAGATGAAAAAGTTGTGGTATTTGTGTTACTCAATTCATCCAACAATTCCAAATAATCTTATAATCGTGTAGCCAATATGATATGCAAACAAGTGTGTCCAAAACAAGTTTGCAGTTTGTTAAGTTCATTGGAGTGTATTTTAATTTTAGGGATTAATGTTAGGTAATGATTAAAAGATGTGAATATATGGGAGTGTATTTTAATTTTATGGTAGTTTCTTGATAGTTACCACATTGAAAACCAAATAAAAGAAAATTACACCTTAACGATAAATTGAAGGAAAAACACTAGTGTAGTGATTGTTGATTAAAAACAATATAAATGTCTATTAATACTAAAAGCAATAATGTCCTATTAATATGAAAAACAATAAAAAAAAATCAATGGAAGTACATGAACTATATAAGCTTGGGGCGAACCTTAAGCAAATTTAAGCTGGGAGTGTACATAACAAAGCTTAAACAATCATCATAATAATAGGGGGATGGTTGAAGAGGCCAATTTACCGTAACAACATCCGTGTTTTTGGAGTAGATAAATAATACGCCATCAAAAGGCATTGCGAACACCAAGTCACCATTTGCCAAAACATTGAGAGGGCAAAAGTGCAATAGAAATGGAAGATTGAAGGTATATTCCACTGACCAAGAATTCTCATCTCCATAGTTTTTCATCGACCAAATAATAGCACGCTCACGCTTTGCAACATGACATACACATAGCCGACCCCCCAAAACACATACCTTCTTATATTTACCATCATAATCACTAGGAAGAGAATAACTAGTAATGAGTTCGGTTTCAAGATCAAAGCAATAAACTAAAAGATTCTCCTCGAGATCAGTTGCCAACCAGTGAAGATTTCCGTTTAAAAATACAGCATTATCATTATGATAATTACTGAGGTGAGGGCTCCATGGTACCGCGGAGATTCTTCTCCACCCTCCTCTTCCTAGAGTACATACAAAATACGACATAGATTCATAACAACATAAAATCTTATACTGTCCTTTTAATTTACTCACTCCAAATCCAAAAAGGCATCTATGCTTATTTGCATACCTAGGCGGATGATGAAGCTTAATATATTCACGGGTAACTGGATTGATTATAAAAGGAATTTCATAGTATCTATCCCGCACCAAAAGCAAACCATTAGTCGAATCGATTATACTGCAAGAACTTCCATTGTGAGGAGCAGGCATGTCGAATCGGAAAAGTGGCTCGTGGGCCTCATCGCAGACCACGTACCCCATGTTTCGATTAGAGAAAACGAGTCCCGGTTTCGTAGTATACGACTCCATAAACTCATCCTCTTCTATCAGATCGCGCCATGATTTACAAACACGCTTGCACCTTGTAATGCTTCTAAGCGGGACTCTTCTTAGAATGTCTCTTGTCGTCTCTTGTGGGAGACTTGTGAACAAATCTTCCTTCATTTTGTGGAGAAATATTCAAATATTCAGTGTATTTAATATTTAAAGAGGGTTAAGATAACATAAACATAAAATCAACTGAAAAATAAAAAATAAATGAAGAAAACCTTAGGTTCTGATAATGGGTTCCACTGGCTAAGACGCTCAGTCAGATCGGCACTCATCTTGCTTCAGATCGGCCGCCGCCTCTCCGCAACCGAAATTTGGTGGCGCCGCCTCGGGAGATATGACTTCAATCTAGGGTATAATATTTAGGGAACTGAATTAATTATCTCTAATTAGCGATGAATATATATGTAGTGTTTTTGTGATTTGGCCGATTTATTTTTGGTAATGTTTATATTAAAAGAATATATATATAGGTTTGTGTTAAAATGACAACCCCTCTTAAAATGACAACGTAACAACGCTTATACAGCAATATTATAAACGCTACACAACAATATTACAAACACTACACAGCAATCTATAGATAGTTGTATAGTGGTCGGATATTGCTGTTCAAGAAAAATTGATGTACAAAGACCAGCAATATGCTGCCCGTCTTTTTCCAGATTTTTTTTTTGCCACGTGGCAGCTTATTATTCGTCTACGTGTACAAATGATTGGCTAGAATTGGTGGTATGGTGTTATTTTAAGGGGTGGTGGCACCCTAATATGCCCCTATACATCTCATTTATTTGAAGGAGCATTGAATATATCTTATAAATACATTAAAAATTGTACTTATAAGTTAATATAAACTAACATTACCAATCTCTTAAACAAATTCATTTAATATAGTAAAAAGATTATAAGTATGTACTATAAAGAATAGTGAGGGTAAATCATATTACGGATTTGGCATTAAACTAAATATTTCAAAAAATATTTCTTAATTTGCACGACATATTAAGTAGAGAGCGAATAAATGGAGAACGAGAATAAAGTAGAGAGAGTGATGTTTCTATTTTAAAAATGTATAAATTTCTTGATGTGTTGCTTTGATCTTGAAACTGAGCTTTTTACTAGTTCTTCTCTTCCTCTTCTTTTGAGATTTTATACTAAAAATATATGCAAAGATTCCACTTCGTTTTCTCATCTTTGCATGTGAACTAATCAATTAAAATCATTCTTAAAATTCGTAGCGTAGTTAATTAGGACATGTACATATCCCTTAGTTTAGGCGACAACCTTTGCCTGTATCACATGGAATATGATCTTGTATATATAGCGATATCAAACAAAAAAAAATACAAAAAAAAAATATATATTTTAATAATCAAGTATATTAATGAAACAAAAATAAAATAATAGCACGAGAAATTACTTTCCACATCGGCGGGCTGAGCTTATTGGATTGGAGAAAGCCTACCAAAACCGAAAGGAGAAAATATAATATTTTAAGTATTAGTAGTAAAATACACTACTATTATATCTTTTCCATAATGAATAATAATCTATTGTTCAGAATCTAGAAATATACATAACTTAAGATCTCGGTAGTTGAAACCCTAGAATTTTAAGCTAGAGAAAGATAGTCATAATTCATGTCTTATAAGTTTCAAATATTCATACGCATAGACTCTTTTTATAAGTATACCTCGGAGTTGATGTTGTTATAACTCAGCTAAAAGTCTTAAAACCGAATAAACCAGCACGTTAATGGATCAATGGACCTAGCTAGATGGGGTCGGGTGGGATTGACCGACCCCACTGCCGGTTCATGAATATTGTTTCAAAAATTCCATTAATTGGCTCATGAACTTACGGCTAGCAGCTCCGCTTTTGCCTCAACCCTTCTCGTTCCGATGAGCGAAAATATACTAAAGATGGTAACATAAGACATACGTAGAAATCAACCACATACATATCTCTATAGCAAAATTTTGAACATTTATGATCAGAGATAATAAAATTAAAAAGAGCTAAAAACGTCCTATAGAAAATGATCTTGGAAATCACTACAGCCCAGGACAATTCATATCGAGAGGCCAAACATTAAAAATTCCATATCAATAATTCAGTTAAAATATGAAACAACAAATCCTAATTAATTAGGAGGAAACAGTTAAACAATTTGTATACCATAAGTCATCAATCAGTAAATCTTATTAATAATCATATACGGATACGATACAACCATACCACACATTGCACAGCTCATCAACCAACAAATCCTATTTAAAAATCATACCAAGAAGCATGATATACATGATCCATCAACCGACCAATAATTGATCAAGTTATTCAATAATACAAAATCCAAATCAACATAAAATCATGAATTAATAAGACAGAGTCCTCTACAATCAACAACATATACCAATAAAAAATACTTAGTAAACTTTAATTAGTACTTTTTGTAATTTAACAATTATATATTTAGCCCAAAAAGAGCATTTATTTATGTGTGATTATTTATGAAGCCCTTTGTCATTTTTCGATTTGTGATTGTTCAAAAAGTATTAAATTGAGTACCTAACAGAAACAAAAATCGATTCTACTTATATAGCCTACATAGTGACATACTTATTAGATGTATTGCAACGGAGTAATAAGTTCTAAAAATTAAGACCTTTCAAACCTAGGAAAGTCGTCATCAAAAGTAAAATCATACACACACACAAAAATCAAACCCCCAACAATAAATTGGATAGGGACTCTTTCTTAATTACAACAAATAACATTATATGGCTAATTAACTAATTAGTGTTTTTGTAATATAATATGTACCACTAACACAACGTTGATTAATTAAATGGAATAAAAAGTTGTCTAAAGTCCATATGTGAATGGGGAACGAAAGAAATTACTATTTTCTTGACATAGTTAGGAATTAATGGTCTAACAAGAGACCTTACACGACTATGCAAGTCATCAAAATTAAACCATACTTTGAAAACCTAGAAGACGCACACAAAAAAAAAATACAAAAAAATACAAAAAACGCATACAAAAAGTTCAAACCCCTACAATAATTAAGACAGCTACGTACAATTAACAACATAAGACTAATAAAAACCAGTAAACTTTAGCATCTTGTTTTGTAATTTACAATTAGTATATATTAACCACAAAATAAACATTGTTCAAATGTGACTACAATAATCAACCTCGGCGTGCTACATCAGTTTACTATACACTCCTCTTACACATCCACTCTCTCTATAAATTACAACTCCAACACTCTCCAAATTCATCCACATCAAAAATAGAGAGAGATTCAGAGAGAAACAATGGCAGCAGTAGCACAAAATTCATCATTTGTGAAAGCTTTAGCAGAAAACACCACTCTCAAATCCATTCCTTCTCAATTCACTTTCGCCACTGATTCCAAAGCCTCCCAATCCGATTCACTCCCCATCATAGACTTCTCTATCCTCACCTCCCCCGATCCCGACCAGCGCTGCACAGTCCTTGCAGACCTCGACAACGCTTGTCGGGAATGGGGCTTCTTCATCGTAAGCAAAATAAAAAATAAAATAAAATCCTTTTACATAGTATTGATTGATTAAGATTGAGTTTAACATATTTATTTCGTTGTTAATTAATTAATGCAGTTGGTGAACCATGGGATTCCGGAGAAGCTTCTCAAAGCTATCATCACGTCGAGTTTGGAGTTTTTCGAGCTGCCTGAGGAGGAGAAGCGGCGGTATGAGGCCAAGAGCGCTTCGGACCCAATTAAGTCCGGCAGCGGCAGCCTCATCAACACGGCCAACCAAAGGGTTCATCTTTGGAGGGATTTTGTCAAATCGTATGTTCACCCCGAGTTTAACTGCCCTACTGAGCCTCAGACTCTAAGGTAAATAAATAATACTCCCTCCGTATTTGAAAAATAGAAATATTTGAAATGACACGGATTTTAATGCATAATTGTTAAAGTAAGAAGAGAATGAAAAAAAATGAATAAAGTAAGAAAGATGAAGAGAAAAAATAGTAAAAGTAGTGTTGGTGGATTGTGGGGTCCACGTCCAAAAATAAAAAAATTCTAAAGTTTCTATTTTTAAGAGAAGACCCAGGGTGAAAATAATTTTTATTTTTAAAATACGAATCCGTCCATAAATAATCTGCCTCATTGGATTGTGTGTTTTTAAATTTTTAATATAAAAGCTGCTGATGTGTAAATAAATTATGTTGATCCTACTACTAGGGTTTACCAGGTAATTTTAACTGGATCGTGAGTTTTTAATAACATTTTTTCCTCCATTTTCAGGGAGACTTTGCAGGAATTCTCAGGGAAGACCCGACCCGTGTTCAGGAAACTGATGCACGCGATCGGAGAAAACCTAGGGCTCGAACAAGGGTTCGTGGACGAAGCTTTGAATCTCGACTCGTGCTTCCAATTGTACGCGGCCAACTACTACCCTCCCTGTCCGGAGCCGGATCAGGCCATCGGTATTCCCGCGCATACCGATCACGGGCTTCTCACGTTCCTCATACACAACGGAGTGGCCGGGCTTCAGATCCAACACAACGGAGAGTGGTTCGACACCTTCTCCCCGCAAAACGCAATCCTCGTTAACAACGCCGATCATCTCGAGGTATGTCCGGTCCGGTCCGGTTCGATTTGAGATTTTTAAAAAAGTAAAATTTATAGAAAATTAGATTTAAAATTGTTTTAATTTTGTAATAGATACTGAGCAACGGGAGGTACAAGAGCGTGAGGCACAGAGCCGTGGTGAATACCGAGGCGACGAGGATTTCGGTGGTGATAGCGAACGGGTCGGCGCCGGAGGCCGTGGTTGCTCCGGCGCCGGCGCTGGTGGAAAAAGACGGGCGTCCATTTTATCGGCCCATGAAATTCATTGAGTATGTAGAAACAATGCTTAGCAATCGACTTTTGGGCAAAAGCAACTTGGATTGCATCAAGATTCAAGATGAATGAATTATTTAGCACTCCATGTTTAAATATTACACAACTTTGTTTAGGTTGTCGGAATAAGTTTGATTCCTTGTATGAATCGCATTGTGTACTTTCAATTATTACAGTATTATATAAAAATATAGTAATTTATTATGACCATGGTTGTGAAAACGACCGGCCGCATAAGGGAAATTAAAAAAATTGCAATTTGTAGTATTTTAGATTCTAAATTTAACAAAAAATTGTAGTATTTTAGATTCTAAATTTAACAAAAAATTTAGATTCTAAATTTAACAAAAAATCGCATAAGGGAGTACTATTAAAGATGATTTTTATTGCAAAATAACGTATACTTTGGATTCTAATCGATATGTGAAGCCTCTATATGGTCCACAGTGAATTATTTTATTATCGTTTTCTTAATTTTCTTAATAAAAGAAGAGAAATTAAAGGGCTCATAGCTGTTTAATTGGTAAAAGTGTAAAACAGTCGAGCTAGAAAATGCAAATTGAATTTAGGATAAAATAATTATTGTATTTGATACTCCATATTCCAAGTCCAATTCCAGCACAATAACCTAACCCAACTATTTATTAAAAGTGAACCTAACCCAATTATGTTTGTCATCTCTAAGACCCTAATTATACGTGTCAAGAATCAAGATAAAAGAGGGTGGTTTCATTATTATAATGATATAAGTATAAAATTTAGATTTAGATCTAGTATATTACTATTAATTAATTTTAGCTTTTTTCAATTCAAAGCTTTGCAGAAAATGCATTTCCTTTTTCAATGAATTTAGCACCTATAATTCCTTTGGCGGGCCGTTTAATCGGATCAATTATTTTCAATCAATGTAAAATTTGTGTACAGATCTGCACTGACTGCACATATGGAGTATATATTAATCAATGTGAAACCGTAGGTTGAAAAATTATTTATTTATTTATTCTTCTTTTGATCATTAATTTTATGTGCTTGTTTATAATTTCAGTTTTTTAACGAAAAATCAAATTCTCCCTGGTTCTCTATCCATACAGTATATATACATTTGAATTTGTTACAACATAATTTATGTGAGCACCATGCATCTCATTTAGTTCACCTTAGTATTAGTTTTTCCGTTTTATCCATTTAGTTTAACTCTAGTATTTTAAAAATAAAGTTCAATCTGTCAATTTTATCTATAACTTTAAAAATTAAATTAAACAAAATTGAGCTTTGATTTTTTTTTTTATAAAGTCAAAATGTCAATAATCATTTACAAGTTATTATAATTAAATCAAATAGATAAATTTTTAAAAAAATGCCAATGTGATTATAAGAAAGGTACTCTCACAGATAATAGTCTCAAAGATAGTACTCCCTTCGTCCCACAAAAGATGTCACACTTGTGGGATGACACGAGATTTTAGTAAGTTTTGTTTTGTGTGTTAAATGGAGAGAGAAAATATAATTTTTATATAAATGTGAGAGAGAACTTTTTCCAAAAATGAAAATGTGACATCTTTTGTATGACAAACTAAAAATGAAAGTGTGACATCTTTTATGAGACGGAGAGAGTAGTAATACTTTTCAGTCACTAATGACTATATATTTATATCCCTTTACATTTTAGATAAATCAAAACAATTAATATTCCACCCAATGGATCCATCAGGTGTAATCTGTATCACAACTAGTGTATTTTTTAAAATTTAATCTTTATTCTTTACCGATAAAACAAATATTTCGTCAATTTATAGTTGAAAGAATGATTTTACATTGTTACCTCGTTTCTCATATCTTAGCACGTGAATGGACTTTAAAATTTGTTAAAATAATAAACATATTTAGCTCTTAATCAAAGCGACTACGGTCTACGTACGCGTATCGCCGTCACATGGCGTATCTTTGATAAACAATAAATTAAAACATAAAAGTTAGAACTAATTTCTAATTTAATAATTATATGAATAATGAATAGAATCTCCCTTCCGTCTGCAAACAAATTTTTTCAGATGTATTGCCACGTGGCAAAAATTAGTTAAGAGACCTTCTCACAATTATGCAGTGAAAGTAAAACCAGACTTTGAAATTAAATCTCCCTACAATAAATAAGACAAGGCCCTTCTCTTACAATAAACAACATATAACCGATACTCCAAAATATAGTAAATTTCAGGATTTTTTTTATGTAATTTAACAATTATATATGTACCACAAAAAGAGCATCGTGAAGCCTTTTTTTATTTTTATGACTTTAATTTTGTGTTAAAAACCTTCATTTTGTTAAATGACGTAGTATTTTACATTCTAAGTATGATTAAAAAATTAATAAAGATGAATTTTTGTTGCGAAATAATATGACGTAGTGTATCAGGAGTAATATGTAGCACAACTAGTGTTTTTATTTAAATCTAATCGTTCTTTTTTCCAATAAAAATAAATACACCGTCAACTTATAGTTGAAATGAAGAGGAAGAGGATGATTTACCTCTATTTTCTTATCTTAGCACGTGAAACGCATTTAAAATTTGTTAAAATTATCAAATATATTTAATTAGCTTTTAATTAATTTAAGCGACTGCGTATCCCGTCACATGGCGTATCTTTTTATAACAATTAATTAAAACATTAATTAGTCTAGGCGAAAACCTTTTGCCCGTATCCATGGAATATGATCTTGTAGAGCGATACTAAACAAAAAAATTCAATATATATATATAGGGGTGCACTAGTGTAACAACTAATTTTAAAGTTACAACGTACATCCAACCACGTGCTGCCACATGGCACGAAAAATGCAATATTGTACACAAAAAAATGCAATACGCATTTGTAGAAGCTATAAATGAATTTCGGCAGATTGCATTTTTGTTATATGCAGATTGCATTTTTTATTGTTAAGTTTTGCATTTTAGATATTGATTGTTTAAATTGTATTTTATATATAGACGGATTGCATTTTTATATGTGAAAATGCAAAACTTAACAATAAAAAATGAACAACTATCGATAATTTAGATCATTTGCAATAGTTTAGATCATTTGCATGTTGTTGTATGGAGGATGAACAACTATCGATATACGAGATCTTGGGTGAAAAATTATATTTTCGACATCCAAGTATCTATGTATGGATGTGCTATCCCACTAAAGATTTTGGCAAATGTTGACTTGTTGTTAGCATCTATTGATAATGATCAATAATTAATATATTCTAAAAACAATGTGACATGCCGTCTTCTTCAAAACGTTGACTCATTAATTAGAAGGCAAAATATTCCGTATATGTTCTTGAATTTTTGCAATTTTTTTTAATAGGTCCTTGTAATAGTTTAAATAGGTCTTTGTATGTTATACATCTCATATCATTTCATCTATATGTATACAATTACTTCAATTTTCTCCTACTATTTGATTGTATAACAAATGTAGTTATACAATTAGGGTAGTGATAAAATGCAAACTCATATATTGTACAAACTCTAAACTTTTTAACACAATATCAACACAACGTCAATACGATTTCAACACAGTGTAAAATTTCAAGATTTTGATGTCAACACAATTTCAATACAATGTCAACACAATTTCAACACAACATCAAACCGTTGACATTGTGTTGATATTTGTTGTTGCTATTATTTTATCATCTGTTGATATTTTTTAACGGTGCAGATCATAGTTTTGAGTTTGTACTATATTTAGAGTTTGCATTTGATCACATTCCTATACAATTATATGTAGTATTAAAGATCTTTATGAAATCCTCATAAAAAAATTAATGACAGGAAAGCTAGCAAAAGGCAAGAGACTAGACAACTTTCCATAGTCTTGGAAGGCAATTTTGTGTCGAATATTTCAAATATATCTTACAATGACATCGAAGATGACATTCCAAATTTTCTTGTCAAACTCGCGGAATAGGATTTTCCAAGACAAGAGACGTAGTGTCAGTTATTGGGCATGCAAACGGAAATGTTACACTGACCACAACAATAGTACCATAAGTTGCTCGAGAATCTGAAACTAAAAATAATATGCTCAATAGTATCTAGATTTTCCATGCATAAGACACATTGATCATCTACAACACCAGGAACTCCAACTCTGACTAATCTCTCGTTGGTATTGATTCTTCCTTATATAACGAACTGCACCCGCTTTTGTATGATCTCCAATTTGATCATATTACCGGCTTCTTTGCCTCCTCTCATGCATTAAAACAAGTTCCTTTGCAATTGAATAATGCTTGCTCCCACATTTCTAAAAAGAGTGAAATATGCTTGATATGAAATAAATTTTATAATGAAATAATTTCTAATGTCAAAGCTGAAATATTCTCACATTATGCGAGATGTACGATAAAATTAAGACATGAGAAGTTGCAAAGGATTCTAATTAATGTTGCAAGAAATTGCATGAAAACACATGCACCGCCTCGACAATTTTTCCATAATAGTTATACTATCAAATTTTAGGATATGATGTCGAAATTGAAATAATGTCACGAGATCAAATGAAATATACAGGCTAGGAACTATTAAAACAAAAAGATAGCGCAAGAATATATGAAAGTGTACATACCAATGGAAATGTTTTGTCTTTTAATGACTTGACATTCTGAATTCCCATGGTTGTGAGCGAACGAAAGCTTGGGGTGTAAAAAGTGATGTTGGAAGAATAAAACTGATACGGTTGATGACGACTATATGCCACAACAGATTTCGTGTTTTTGGAGTATATAAGTAGTTTATTACTAGAAGGCGCTCTGAATATCAAGTCGCCATTTGCCAAAACACTGAGTGGGGAAACAAGTCCATAGATATCTGGTAAGGTATATTCTCTAACCCAAGAATTTGTGTCTCCGTAGTCGTTCATCTTCCAAATAACATACAAATTATCTGAAATATCGCATAACCATAGTTTGCCATCCAAAACATGTAGCTCATATTTATCTATAAGTCTTTCATGAAGATGAGGAATAGGAAGAGGAAAACTAGTAAAGAGCTCAGTTTCAAGATTAAAGCGACTGAGCAACAGATTGCCCTCTAAATCAGAGGCTAGCCAGTGAAGATTTCCGTTCAAAAATGGAGCACTACCTATGCCACACGTGCGTGGTGCTACTACTTCCATTCTTCGCCACGATCCTTCTCTTCCTAGAGTGTACACATGCCAAGAACTATATATGTCACCATATAAAATTTTATATTGCCCGCTTATTTTGCTCATCCCAAATCCAAATATGCCACTACAGCCACGCATAGGAGGAAGCATGGCATATTCACGAGTCATTGGATTACATACGACAGGAACTTCACCGCATGTATCCCACACAAAAAGCAAACCATTAGCCGAATCAAGTAAAATTGTACAACCACTAGCTGCATGTAGAGTGTGACTACTAGGCAACCAGATGCCCAAATGTGGCTTGAAGGCCGCATCGCAGATTGTGTACCCTTCACGTTCATGAGCGAAAGCTATAGCCGGTTTTCGAGTATACAACTCACCCACTTCTATCAGATGACGCCATGTTTTACAAACACACATGCACGTTATAATGCTTCTTATCGGGAGTCTTCCGAGAATCTCGCTCATCATCTCTTGCGGTAGGTTTGGCAACAAGTCATCCTTCATTGTTACCATAATAAATTAGATTGGAAGAAGAAAAAAATATTCTTCTAATTCCATTACAATCCAGTAATGATAATAGGGTTTAAATAAACAAAAAATAACATTTAAATGAAGAAAACCTGGGTCGCTGATAAAGGCTTGCAACAACAAATTCCCATTGCTTCTTTCTCCTTCTTCTAGTTTCAGCTCCACTAAAATTAATCTCATCACACACAAATATATCTAAATTACTATGTATAATGTTAATAATCTTATATACATTTCTTGTCATCGATCTTGACCAAATTGGCTTTCTGTTGAGATTTTGTGGGACATCACATTTGTTCAATTTTGACCTAATACTTCATTTTTTATTTAATACAACACAAACATCCTAAATTTTATAGGATTCGTTATTCCAAGTTTGAAAATTTCTTTCAATGAGTACATACATGGCTTATAGCTGGCACATGTTGCATTTAATATTTAGCTCTTTTTTCTAAGAAAATGTTGCATTTTAGTTGTTTGCAAAATTTCATAAGTTTTTGGTGTCGAATTTTATAATTACTATTCCCTTTATTTCATAGTAACTCAAGCATTTCTTTTCAGCGCGAAGATTAAAATAAGGTGTGTAATGTATTAAATAAAATAATAATATAGGAGAGAGGTAGAATTAGAGATAATAAAGTAAGGGGGAGGAAAAAAGTAAGAGTGGGGATATAAGTAAAGGTCAATTTTGGTCCTAAACATATGACCAAAATACGAATTTGATCCAAAATTTTTACTTTATAAAAAACAGGTCCATAACAAATGAAAATGTCGATGAAGTAGTCCTTTTTTTACGATTCCGTCAAAAAAAGACCACTCCGACAAGGATTTCATTTGTTATGGACTTGTTTTTCAAAAAAGTGAATGTTTTAAATCAAATTCGTATTCTGGTCATATATTTAGAACCAAAATTGACCTTTACTCTAAAAACATTCAACAATATACCACTGTCACTCACAAGCTCCGCTGATGTTTTGAGAAGTGATGACTTAACGTATCTGAAGCTGGCTACTTTCGACATGACATCTTGCAAGTTGCAACAGTATAGATTTGAAGTCACTAAAAACCTTTGTGCTGAATAATTTAACCCGAGCTTGTGTTGATGAAGCGATTTAGATGTTGCTTCGTATGTTAGTATCCTGTCTCGTTTGTCTCTCTGTTTCAAATGGAAAAAACGATTTATTTTCGCTAGACTTGTCCGAGGCTAATATTCATTTTTGGTGCAGTTTATGATCTTTGATTAACTTTATTGTGCAGATGATGTGCATGTGGACCGGAACCGTGAATGGCTCTAGCCCTCGCCAGTCCTTTCAGTGGGAGAATTTAACGCTGAAACTCGGCCTAACGAAATGCCACCTTCGGGGCTTTCTGCGCTGTTCATAAACTCCCCATCTCCGGTTAAGAATTAAATTTGATTGTGTTCCACTCTTTATAACACTACATTTATTAAATTCTAATTATGATTAATGTAATAATTATTTACAGATCATTATAAATTTTATATAAATTAACCATAAATATATTGTACTCTATTGCTAAAATAAACTTCGTAAAAAAAAAAAGATTCCATTGCTAAAATAAATTTCGCATTTTATTATATATATATCTTTTCAAACATTTAATCAATGGCGGGTTAATACTGTATAGGGTTCAGCACAGCATCTTTCTTGTTCAGCTCAATCGCGGTAAGAAACTGTTGCTTTCAATCTCCATTTTTATTGTAAAATTCCTTTGCTTAATCCTGTAAATTTATGCTTGCCGGAATTCACAGATGTTTCTATTTTTCGTTTATTTTTATTTATGGACAGTGAATTCCTCATTTGATTATTCTGATCGGATTTTTAGGTGAAATTTATGGATAGATTTTCAATTTATAAGTTATTTTCATGTAGATGTAATTTCGCGATGAAAAATGTTTTAAAGACATAATGTCTCCAAGCCATAATGCCATAATGAGGTTAAAATTGTAATCTTATACTATATTATATTTTTAATTAAATCTATACTTTTTTACATCTACCTTTTTGCCTTTACATCTTAAATAAGGACGTGATAGCTTAATTATGGAATATATATAAATATGGAAGATATGATTTAAAATTAAAATATATACATAAAGAAGTAGAATATTAGAGAAATGAGAGATTTATTCATAAATGTTTTATTCAACGTATGTTCCAAAACTAAGGGAATAAATTATGAGATTTGAACTTAATGAATAAATTATGAATCCATTTTATAAAAATACTAATCCTATATTATTTTCTTCTTTTTTCTTATATCAAAAATATTAGAGTTTTAAGCTCCATTCAGTATATCATTAAATAAATTAATAATAATAATAATAATAATAATAATAATAATAATAATAATAATAATAGACTTTATAGTTTTTATTTTAAGAATTTTGTAATTTTTATTATACTACTTCTTTCGTTTCCAAAATTTTAATTTATTTAAATTTTTTATTCTTAGAACATTGCAATCGAACTTAAATCAAATAAACAATTACAAGGCATTTTCTCTTTTGCTTTATAAATAATTGAGTTATTAGCTGAATTCATTATATCATGAAATAAAATTAAGAAAATATGTATAATATATTAATACTAATTGGGTGTAGGTTTTTTTATATCATACTTACTATTCTAAATTATTCAATTTTGAAAATTTAATTTATTCAAATTTTTAATTTTTGGAAAATTATTGTCAAACCTTAGTCAAAATAAATATAATACTAATTGAATTTATTATTTTAATTTTTTGTATTTTATAATATTAGTACTCTAGTTTGATTTTTGAGTATTTATTTTTATGTTATTCCTATGTAAAATATATAATATACTCTATTGAATTTCACCGTTAGCTTTATTAGTCTTTATTATAGAAATTAGATCACCCCCTAACGATCATGCTAATTGATTTTATCCAAAAATAACGTTTGGTTATATTTGTCCACATATAAAATATAATTATGGCATAGAGACATAAGGATATTATGGCATAGAGACATTATGTCTCTAAATCACTACTCTTTGGCGATTTCACTTCTATTTGTATTTTGTTGATGTAATTTTGTTACTTATATTTGCCCTCATTATTTGCAGATTTGTTTTTATTTTTTTATTTTAAGAAAATTCTATTACTATTTGTTTTCAAAACATGGAGATGTTTTGAAAGGTGCAAGAGATGGAATGGAATGGATCCATTCATGTGCTTGGTAATTGCAAGGTATACAAAGGGAATGGAATTGTTTTTTCCTTATTGATTTCATTTCTATTTTTGATAACCACAAATAATATAGGAATGAAATATGAATAATTAATATGTTGATTCTATTTTAAAAATTATTTATTCAAAAATATTTTTGCCAAATATTTTGGATCATATTATTTTGTACTATACACGTAAATGTGTGTGTGTGCATATGTGGTGTTGTTTGTGTATGCATGGTGGCGGTGTTTGTGCGTACGCGCGCATATGTGCTAGTGTGTGTACGTGCACATATGTGCAATGTGTGTGCGCGCGTGTGCAATGTGTGTACTCTGCAGTAAGGATTACATGTATTCGCAAAAGGCAAGATTCGATTGCTAAAACTAATTTCCAATTTAATTACTATCTTTTCACACATTTGTTTAGCAGAACAACTTCTTTCTTATTCAACTCAGTCGGCAAAGCATCTGTTGCTCTCAATCTCCATTACTATTGTAAAATTCTCTGCTTAATCCTATTAAAATGTGCTTGCCGGAATTCACAGAAATTTCTATTTTTCGTTATTTTCGTATATACGTGCTCGTTTATGGACTGTGAATTCCTTATTTGGTTCAAATACTACAGATTCCTTATTCGATTATACTGATTGGATTTTTAGGGGAAATTCATGGATAGATTTTCAGTTAATAAGTTATTTCCATGTGGATTTTGAAAACTTCAATTTTATTTGTATTTTGTTGATGTAGTTTTGTTACTTATATTTGCCCTCACTATTTGCAGATTTGTTTTTATTTGATTATGTTGAGAAAAATCTATTATTTGTAGGTTTATTCCTCTGTGAAAAACTTGGAGAAGTTTTGAGCTTTTGATTTACTGAGATTTATGTGCTTTTTGAGCTGATTTTAGTTCTAATGTGTGTTTATTTTTCTACTGGCCATAGGAATCAGGCAATCTCTGTTGATATTCGGTGTGATGGACGTGCGAAATGGTAGTTCACAGAAGCGAAGACTTTCGCCTTCTAAGTGTCACATGGACTTCTTTAATGAATTACCAGACTCAATCCTCGAACATATCCTATCCTTTCTTCCTCTGAAAGATGCAATTCAAACTATGCTTCTTCGAAGATTTGGTGACCTGTGGCGTGGAATCCGAGTTCTTGACTTGATTAGTTGTGATTACCATGGGCCTAACCACGACCCGGATCACTTTAATGAGAAATTTACGATTGTAATTCGTCATGTTTTGGACCTTCATGACAACTCTATACTAGTTAGAGTAAGGCTCAGGTTCTGCTTTCGTCTCAATTACACGAGAGACGAGCCACAAGATCCTGATTCAGCTGATATTGTGGAATGGGAGGCACTTACATCAGCTGAAATCGAGAAGCTGATTCGCTACGCTATAAGCAGGAAAGTCAAAGTTTTGGATCTTGACTAAAACGGAGATGAGTTTGTGGATTCCTGGGATGCCTACAGTCTCCCTCATGATGTCTTGAGAAGTGATGACTTGACGTATCTTAAACTGGTTGCTTTCGATGTGACATCTTGCAATGGAATAGATTTGAAGTCACTAAAAACCTTAGTACTCGAAAATGTTCAACTTAGTGATGTAATGGAAGCTATTCTCCTCCATTGCCCCGTCCTTGAAGATCTCACCCTTGCATTTTGTTTTGGCTTTGAAGTGGTTAAATGCGAAAACCCGAGGCTTAAGAAGCTTCTGCTTTCCTTAAAGATGATAAATAGTCCTGTCCGTATCTACTGTCCTTATGTGTTGTCATTGCACTTATCCGGATTAGTAAAACACATGTCGTTGATGAATGCCTCGTCTGTAGTCGATGCTTCCATTTGCATTTGTCACTTATTTTTGAGTCTAAATATGCAAAGTAGTAGTTTTTTCTTGCTTATGAACTCATTTGCCAAGTGCAAGACTTTCAGCCTGTGCACATGGAGTATTATGGTGCGTTTTATTTTACGAGCTTTTTTCATTGCGTGGCTGTGGGTTGTGTTAACCCAAGCTTTCACTCTGTGCAGGTGATGTGCGCGTGGAACTTAACCATGCCAGGCTTTCGCCTGCCCCATCGCCCAACCTTTCAGTGGGAGAACTTAACGCTGAAACTCGACCTAACGAAATGGCACCTAATAGGGCTTTCTGAACTTTTCAAAAACTCTCCTTCTCTAAAGACACTCTCCATTTACATCTATCCTGGCTACCATGATATACTTCAGGTACTGCAATTCGCCCTTTCTTTTCTACTGTTTATTACCACTGACAGCGCCTCATTTACGCGGTATTTTGCAGAGGAGAGTGGCAAGGTGGATTCAATATCACTTTGGTGGAAAAAACTTTTGGGATTCCCAGGAAGCGACACCAATGAAGGTCGGCCGACCCCACCATCGGTCCATGGTGACGCGGAAAATTTTCATTTATTTGTTCGTCATCCCACGACAGCTCCACTTTCGATCCCACAGCAGCTCCGGCTTGAAAGAGAAATGAAAACGCGAATAAAACTGGAAAATTAGAGAAATAGAGAAAGGAAGATTATAACTATACAACTTAAGGGATTAGAAAAATGGAGAAAGAACAATACGCCAAAATTTGAATTTGTAGCAGCAAAATTTGTTTTGGAGAAAGAAATTAATAAGAATCGCGTGGAAGAAGGTTTTGGGGAAGAAGACCGAGGATATAAAATTATACTAAAAATTTCCTTTTTGAAATAACTAAAATTATAAAAAATTGTTTGTGTGATATGTTCTAAGGTATGTATATTGCACTAATGAATTATTTTTGTATAATAAACGAGAGTGCTACACTTCTACTTAATTGTACTATTAGTGAAATGCTAATATTTTAAAAAATATTAAATATTATATTTAAAATAAATATTTTAATTACATATATATATATATACTACTCCCTCCGTCCCAAATAATTCGACCCAATATTCCATTTCGGACCGTTCCACATAATTTGTCCCATTTCACTTTTACCATTTTTGGCAGTGGACCCCATATTCCGCTAACTCATTCTGACCCACATCCCACCATCTTTTTCAACTCGCTTTCCATTAAGTTTCTTAAAACACGTGTCGGGTCAAAGTGTCCCAAATTATCTAGGACGGAGGGAGTACTATTAACTATATGTTGTCAATATCTGACCCCACGAGTTTCACTTTCTGGGTCCGTCATCGAGCGACACTGCCCCGTCTCGAGACCATAATAGTGTGTGGGCACGTAGACGAACCCTATGTCATCAAGACGGTCGGGTTCCTGCTGAAGCACGCCACATCGTTGCAGAAACTCGTGGTCTCTGCCAATCAATCTTTGAGAGGGACCAATACGTATTGGTACATTGGGGAGGATAACGGCAACATCCCCCAATACTCGGCTGTGCAGCTGCAAGAGCTCGCGGAGAAGCTTGGTTCGTTGCCTAGAGCATCCCGAAAAGCAATCATATGCTTCTGCTGAAAACTGTTTCTGTTTTGATACTTGAAATGGATGCTTGTTGTTGTTGTGTAAGCATATTAATGCAATAGTTAAAAATAGTTATTGTTTTTATATCTGGATAGAAACTCATTTGGATTTTTTGGACCTGCACATTTCAAATCGATCATAATTGGTCCTCCGTCAATAGTTTCGTTAATTTTTTAACGGTCAACGTATTTAATCCAATTTTAACCAATTTAGACTTTTAATCTTTAATGGTGGTTAAACACGTTGACCGTTAATTTACTGTGGTTGCTCCATTTCAAATTAACGAATAGTTACAAAAACTTTAAAATAAGATTAAAAAAAAAGTCATCTTCATATTGTAAACATAAAAATAGTTACAAAAACTTTGGCTCAAAGTAAATTTTTTCCCTTAATTAACGAATTCAAAACCAAATTTACGGTTGTTGCTCCATTTCGTCAACAATCAATATTAGTGTTCTTTCATTTTTTTTACATTGAAATATGAATCGCCTTCTCTTTTTCATTTTATTTATAATGAGATGAACTTCATTCTTCATCAATAATAATCGAACTATTTTTTTCTCTAAATCTCTCTTGTATTTTACTATTAATTGTGCATTAAATTCTCTATTTATTACCAATCATCTCGATAGTGAACATTGAATAAGAGATAAAATAGTATGACCCTATCTTAAACGGCTATTCATATAACTACTATCTAAATAATTAAATACTCCCTCCGTCCCACTTTAGGAGTCTCGGTTTACTATTTTTGGGTGTTCCACTTTAGGAGTCCCAGTTGGAATATTCCATAATTGGTAATAGGCCCCACATTCCACTCACCTTTTCCACTCACATTTTATTATAAAACTAATAGTATATAAAAGTAGGACCCACATTCCATTATGTTTTTTCACCAACTTTCCTTTATATTTCTTAAAACCTGTGCCGAACTCAACCGGAACTCCTAAAGTGGGACGGAGGAAGTATGATTTATATGTTTTGGCCGCAGTGGCAACGCAGCCAATTTCTGATGGGCAGAATTGCAAGAAGAGTATGCAAAAAGTTGCTATTCTATGTTGCGTATAATATTTTATGCAATTATAACTGATTGGATATATCACGTAGTAATATGATCTGGATGTTAGAAAATATCAACAGATGACAAAATAACACCAATAAAAAATATCAACACAGTGACTGTTGATGCTATTTTGACATTTTTTGTTTATTATTTTGTTATCTGTTGACATTTTCTAATAGTTCAAATCGTAATTTGGAGTTTGTACAATAGGATATGCATTTTTTCACTTATCAAATAACCAATGTGATATCGGCATTGAATATTTGTTATACCAAAAAGTTGATAAGGTAACGACATGGCAGTTACATATACAACATGTTATTTAAGATATCATTGTTCGATAAGGTATATATACTGTCAATGCCCTTGGTGGCACATCTTTTGGCTCTATACCTATTCTTTCGTCACTCCAAATTAAATTCAAATAATGACTTATGGAAACACAAATTCGTAGGCAGACGAGGATGCTTGACATATTCACGAGTCATTATATTGGCTATGACAAACATTATCGCATGGATTGAGCAATGCTTCATTTTTTGTTTAATAACAAAACGGAGACATCCTAAAATTTTGAAGTTTTCCTTCAAAGAAAGCATGGGCTTTTCTATATGGGCTAATATAGAGAAGAATAAAAAAGATTGCCGAAAGGCTCAAAGGCCCAAATAGCCCATCCCAAGTAGTAACAATTATTTTGCCTTCTCATTTTTTTTAAGGAAAATGTTACGCTTACCATACATTTTGTGGTTATTAAAAATACTACTAAACTTTCATCATTATTTTTAATTATAATTCTTATTTTTAAAATACTCTTGACTATTGATTTTATCCGTTTTTGCAACCAAATATGTATTCGTACTGATAAGTGATATGGATGATTTATTTTATCATTCGCCGATTGTGCCACGTAAATTTTGCAATAAGCACAAATATTGACCATAATTCTATAAGGTAACAAAATCAGATAAATTAATAGCTTATACTACTATACAAAATATTCCTCGTGGCTAAAGCTAAAACAATTAAAACGCTGCACAAAATGTACCACCATTGTATCAAAAGCATTCCATCAACATGGTTTGTTACATAAGAGAGTAACTACAGATTATATAAAATTAGCGAAACTTATGTGCATAGTTACTAACTAAGAAGAACATATACTTATATTTTGAGCAATGACCAGCCCATTTCACCACCTCTACAAATAACTGTCTGTTACACAAAAAATAAAAATAATATAAGAATTCACAGAAATATAATCGAGCATCAAGAATTCAAATCTCATTATCGGCCTCACAACAAGCAAGCTAAGTAGGTCGAATTCGGTGAAGAAACACATTGCAATGGAAAGTCAACAAAGACAATAATCTGGCACTTAAATTTCATTGCTTTCTTTGTAAAATTTTATACAAAGGTGTAGTATTTGAATTTCATCCCATAATTAGAAATAATCTTATGATCGTAGTCTATATGATTTGCAAACAGAGTACCCAAAATAAGTTTGCAATTAGTTTGTTAATTAAGAAATAGAGGGTCGAACTTCTGTTCGATAAATAACACAACTAGAAAAAATACGACTCAGAATAGTTGAGACAGAATGATAGACTCTAATGCTTTGAGATTAAAGATTAAAGGACCTATGATAAGAAAGGGCTAAAGACAATTGGACCGGAAATGAATGAGTTAAGATAATTGGTTTAATATTGGGTATTAGATTAGATCAACAATTATACATAAGAAATGAAACAAATAAAGAAGAGGAAATAAATGACTTACTCTTTGTGAAATTCATGAAGCTGTCGAATTGAACCTGAGTTCTAAGAAGCTCCAAATCCTTAGCAAACTGCATCCTCTGCTTCTCAAACTCCGCCATCTGCCTCTGCTTCGCTGCCTCGACTCTCTCGTATATCTCCGCGAACCTCGTTATTGCCTCCGACAACATCCGGTACCCTTCTCGCATCCCCGCCCTCCCCGACGCCGTCGCCACCTTCCTCTTCTTATCCACTGACCCGACCGCGAGGCCGTTGTCGCCATAAGCCTCGGCCTCCATCGCGGCCGCGGCGGCCGCCATGACCGAGAAGTTCCTCTCCGCGACGCTGATGGGCCCCGGCCGCTTCGACCTGGGCCCCACCGGCACCGACCAGGGGAGACGGCCCGGGGAGGGATCCGTACTCCGGCGGCCGGCCGCCGGAGAAATTTTCCGGTGACCGGAGGTCGGCGCCGGCGATATGGTCGGAGACGGAGATGGGGAGATCTCCGGTGGCGGAGAGATTTTCCGGCGGAGATTCTTGCCGGCGGCGGCGGCGCCGATGAGGGCGTCGAGGGTGTGGAAGTGGGGCCAGGAGGAGGCGTAGCGGCCGTTGGATTGGACGGATTTGGATTTCTCGATCTTGAATTTCTTCTTGGCGGTGTCGATGCGGTTTTTGCACTGGACGTCGGTGCGGCGGAGTTGTTTGGTGGCGTGGGCGGCGTTGACGGCGTCGGCGACCTCGCGCCAGTGGTTTTGGCGGAGGTTGCCGCGGTTGAGTTGGATGTAGAGGCGACCCCACGCGTCGATCAGCGTTCGGGTCGCCTCCTCGCGGCTCGGGAAAGCGGCGATCTTCGCCGACGCCGCCGCCGCCGGAGACGGCTTCGGAGGGGAGGAAGGGGAGAGATTTTGATACGGCGATGTGTGGCGGCGGGGGGAGGGAGGAGGGGAAGGGGGAGGTGGAGGGGACATGTCGGTTGGGATCGGATCGGCGGCGGAGGAGGCGGTGGCGGTGGCGGTGGCGGAGCGATATAATTTTGTAAGATGGGAATGTCTAATGAATTGAAATATTTGGGCTTTTTCAGAATTGGAGGACCAGTTTTGTGGCCTTTCTACTTATTATCGCCGAATAAATATTCTACTTTCTTAATTTTTCTTTTTTCCGAATGTATTTGTAATGTCGTATTCTTGATTTACGATGGGATATAATTTAGTTAAAATGTTTGTAATCGAAATATTAGTCACCGTAATCATTAGGAAAATGAGTACTATTCCATGAGTCCCACAAAAGATGTCACATTTGTGGGACGGCATGAGATTTTAGAAAATTTTGTTTTACATGTTAATTGAAGAGAGAAAATATAATTTTTATATTCATGTGTGAGAAAGAATTTTTCCAAAAAGAGAAATGTGATACTCCATCCGTCCCAAGATATTAGACCAACTTTCCTTTTTGGATATCCCAACATATTAGACTCATTTCCTTTTTTAGCAAAAAGCATCTATCTTATTTTATTCTACACCTACTTTTTTCTCTCTTCTCTCTTCTACTTTTTCCCTCTCTCGTACTTTTTACTCTCTCCACTTTAACTATTTAAATATCAATTTCTTAAATCATGTGCCCAAAAGAAGTGAGTCTAATACTCCGGGACGAAGGAAGTATCTTTTATGGGACAAACTAAAAAGGAAATTGTGACATCTTTTGTGGGATGAAGGGAGTACAAAATATTAAGTTTAGTAAAGTGAGAAAAATGTCAATGTTACATGTGAGTATATTCAAATTATTGTATTTGTAGTAGTTTTTTAAAAAATATTTGTTATTTTTAATATCAATAGAATAATATTTCTATTGTTCCAACGGAAATGACTCACAAACATGTTTTATTTCTAAAAATAAATTGTATTTATCAATATTTTATTTTCTCTTCGCTTAATATAAAGTCTTGTTACGTCTAAGAAATGAATTATTTTCCTTGGGACAGAAGGAGTAAGATTTACGGGTTAGAAGAAAATAGAAAATTAATCAATATCTCAAATTTTTAAGCTTGAATTTTTCAAGTATCAAATTGACCTATCATAACTTGGACATCACTACCAAATTAAAATATAATTATTTTAAATAGTACTAGTATAAAATCAGAATTTTTAAAATATAAATATATTCATATTACTTATACTTATTTATTTTGTGTGCTGAATAAATGGATATATAATCTGTATAACAGATTTTAAAAAAATATCTGTATAACAGATTAACAATAATTAAATCATATGCAATAATATTAATATATATTGATAGATATTTATATTTTTTTGAAAATTATTTTTTTTCAAAGTAATTTTTAAGAGTATAAAGTTAAAAATTGGTCACATTGCTCACAAAGAAATTAGCTTATGGTTCTAGACAAAATGATTTTGTTTATATTTAATAGCTCGCTTTTAAAAGTCCAAAATTAGTCTTGAATGAAAAAAAAAAAAAAAACAATTTGGTCATACACAATAAGTGTGTTAGGCCATCTGCAACGCTATCTCTTATCCGTCTCTTAACCGTCTCATCTTTTCACTATTCACGGGCCCCACTGTACTTTTCAGCTCATCTCTTAACTAAGAGACAACATCTGCAACTCTTCATCTCTTAATCATCTCTTAACCATCTCTTAACTATCCATTCAATTTCATTTTTTATTTTTAATTCCAACAAATTCAATTAATAAAAAACACACTTCATTATAAATAAAATAAAATTACAATTTAAAATACCTAAAAAAATAAAAAAGACATAATTAAAAAACTAGAAATTACAAATTGCACACTTAAACTCAAATAAAAAAAATGGAGGCAAAGAAGCAGAAGAAGGAGTTCTCTAGTGACGATCATCTAATGGTTGCCAAATTTTGCCCAAATGTGCTCCATTAGATCCTCCTGGAGTTGGGCGTGGGCGGTAGAATCACGTGTCCTTGCCCGAATAGACAACCGCTCTTGCAAAGACGGATGCACTCCCGTTCGAGGCGGATTACTTGCGGTTGAGCTTCCCGGGGTTTCAGGGTCGAACCAATTTCCCGCCTCAGGTCCTTCGTCGGCGACAATTTTGTGCAAGATTATGCACGTATACATGATGTCGACCATATTCTCCATAAACCACTGTCGAGCCGGGGCTTTGATAATGTTCCATCGAGCTTGGAGAACCCCGAACGCTCTCTCCACATCCTTGCGAGCAGACTCTTGCTTCTGCGCAAAAAGAGACTGTTTTTCGTCCGTAGGCCTGTTGAACGTCTTTACGAAGATTGGCCACTTCGGATAGATGCCGTCGGCAAGATAGTACCCCATTTTATACTGGTGATTGTTAGCGACGAAGTTGATGGCCGGCGCTTTACCATTCAGAACTTCAGCGAAGAGGTCGGAGTTGTTGAGCACGTTGATGTCGTTGTTCAAGCCGGGGACCCCAATATACGCATGCCAAATCCATAGCCGGTAGTCGGCGACTCCTCGAGTATAACGGTGGGGTGGGTGCCTTTGTGGCCGCTCGTGTATGACCCCTTCAACGCCACAGGGCAATTCTTCCATTGCCAATGCATGCAATCGACACTCCCGAGCATCCCGAGGAATCCGTGCACTTGTTCGTGAAGACGGAGCAGAACTGACAATCTGCGGTGGTTGGCTTCTTCAGAAATTCGGCGGTGAAGGCTGCCCGGACGCCTTTGGAGAAGTTCAACAAACAAAGTCGCCCAGTGGATTCTCTGACATGCAGGTATTCGTCGAACGCATCCGCCGTTTGTCCAGTAGCAAGCTGACGGATCGCCGCAGTACATTTCTGGAGCGTCGTGTGGCTAGGATGACCAACAGCGTCGAACCCTTCTATGAAGAACTCTTCCCGTGCCGCCAATGTATTCGCGATATGCAAAAATAGCGGGCGTGACATACGGAAACGGCGACGGAAGTAGATATCTCCCCACACCGGGTTCGGATTGAAGTAATCACGTTCCAACCTTGCGGCGGCTTCCTCCCGGTTACGGTGGATGATGTCCGGCGTCGCCTAGGAGGCGCGGCGGCTTCCTCCTCCCTACGTCGATCTGCTTCTAGCGATTCTTCCATTATTCGACGCATTTGATCAAATAGATCCATAATTGATTAAATTTGGGAGAAGAAAAAAATAAAGGAATGATTTTATAGAAGTGATTGGAGAGGAAAGAAAGAGAGATGAGAGAATAGATGTGTGTTTGTGTGTAAAATGGAGAATGGAGAAGAGTATATATAGAATATATAAAAAAAAAAAAAATTTAAAAATATGACTGTTCAGCGGTAATATTACCGTTTTTTATTTTAATTTTAAATTTATTTTTTTTTGAAAAATCTGATTTAAAAAAAAATTGAATTATGACGTCATAAATCCGATGCCCACTCGCGGGTCGGCGAGTGGGCGTCACTCCAGCAGCCCGCGCGCGCCACGTGGCGCCGGGCGCGTGTCTCGCGAGCTCGAGGCTTGCCTCGCCGGGACGCGTCGGGCGTCGAGACGAGACGGAAGCCGCAACGCTGTCTCGATGCCGTCTCGTCTCGTCGAGACGAGACCGAGTCCGCAACGAGGCAACGTTGTGGATGCTCTTAGTGTCTGGTACTATTCATTGATTTTCACTTATTAATCAGGTTAAAATGTAATTGGTCGCTTAAATGTTTACTTATAAACCAAAATATATAATCTTACACCAAAAATTAGCATGTTTAATGTATATTACTAAAAGTCTTTTTTTTTTTTTTTTTGAAAAATGTTGAAAAGCAATTTTAAATTTTAGTCTTTTAAAAACCAGATCTAAAATTTGATAAATACATAATGGGCTTTACAATTGGAATCTAAACGGGCCTCAGCTGTGGAAATAAAATGTGCAGAAATCAGATGTATAGTCAGCCCATTCCTCTTCAATTTTTTGTAAACATTTAATGTGTAAAGGCCCACATTAAATACTGACACAATTGGCCCAATACTTAGATATATATAGGGTGAAAGGTATTTGGGTTTGGGAAAATTTTGATTTTTACTTCTATAATGAATTTGAATTAACCAAGACTCTATACTAGATAGATACATGATGATTCAATTCGGGAAAGAATGGACAAAAAGATAACACGAGAAGGTGCTTATAATTAATTCACTATAATCCATACATTTAAATTAAAAACTCGAAATTTTTTATATAGAAAACAAATCATATTTTCATGGATAATGAGTAAAATTCAATCTCTCCATCCGGCATTAATAAATGTCCCAAATCTAGAGAAGATTTCATTTTGTGTGTTTCTTTGACAATGCACATATATAATTTATATACAACTAGGAAAAAATATTAGGGATTAATGTTTTGGTAATGACTAAAAGATGTGAATATATTGGAGTGTAATTTTATGGTAGATTCTTGATAGTTACAACATTGAGAAGCTAACAAAAGAAAATTACACCTTAATGATAAATTGAAGGAAAAACACTAGTGATTGTTGATTAAAAACAATAAAGGTCTATTAATACTAAAAACAAGAAGGATTTATGAATAAGATAAACAATATAAAAATTAATGGAAGAACATGAACTATGTAAGCTTGGGGGAACCTTAAGCAGTTTTAAGCTTAGGGGGAACCTTAAACAGATTCAAGCTGGGGTTGGGAGTGTAAATAACAAAGCTTGAATAGTGATTATAATGAAAGAGGGAAGGTTGAAGAAGCCACTTTACCATAACCGCATCCATGTTTTTGGAGTAGATAAATAATACGCCATAAAAAGGCATTGCGAACTCCAAATCACCATTCGCCAAAACACTGAGGGGGCAAACATGAAATGGAAATGGAAGAGTGAAGGAATATTCCTTCACCCAAGAATTCTCATCCCCATAGTTCTTCATCGACCAAATAACAGCACGCCCACACTTCAAAACATGAAATACACATAGCTGATCTCCCAAAACACATACCTTCCTATCTCTACCATCATAATCACTAGGAAGAGAATAACTAGTAAAGAGTTCAGTTTCAAGATAAAAGCAACAAGCTAAAAGATTCTCCATGAAATCAGTTGCCTACCAGTGAAGATTTCCGTTTAAAAATAATGCATTATCATTATGATAATCACTAAGGTAAGGGCTCCATGGTACCACGGAAATGCTTCTCCACCCTCTTCCTCCTCTTCCTAGAGTATATACAAAATACAACGTACATTCATAACCACATAAAATCTTATACAGTCCACTTAATTTGCTCACTTCGAATCCAAAAAGGCATCTTTTTTTAAATGCATTCCTAGGCGGAAAGTTGATATTTTCACGGGTTACTGGATTGATTACAAAAAGTGTATTATCACATCTATCCCGCACCAAAAGCAAGCCATTAGCCGAATCAATAATAGATGAATTTTTATTGTGAGGAGAAGGCACGTCGAATCTTAAAAGTGGCTTGTGGTCCTCATCGCATACTACGTACCCCATGTTTCGATTAGAGAAAACGAGTCCCGGTTTCATAGTATACGACTCCATAAACTCACCCCTTTCTATCAGATCGCGCCATGATTTACAAACATGCTTGCAACTCATAATGCTTCTAATCGGGACCCTTCTTAGAATGTCTCTTGTTATCGTTTGGGGGAGACATGTGAACAAATTTTCCTTCATAAAGAAATATTCAAATATTCAATATTTAAAAAGGGTTTAAGATAACATAAACATAAAATCAACTGAAAAATAAGTATTAATTAAATGAAGAAAACCTTAGGTTCTGATAATGGCTTCCATTGGCTAAGACGCTCAGTCAGATCCGAACTCATCGCCGCCGCCTCTCCGCAACCGAAAATTGGCGGCGGCGCCTAGGGAAGATATGACTTCAATCTAGGGTATAATTTAGGGAACTGAATCAATCATCTGAAATTAGTGATAATACTAATATATGTAGTATTTTTGTGATTTAATTTGGAGTATATTAGTAGATTGAATTTGTTAAAATTATATTTATCAAAAAATGAAGGTTGGAAATTTGGTGTAAACAAATTAACGGACCATAAAATTTTAAACTTGTACATAATTTTAGATAGAAATGTGATAAAATAAAAACTCTAATACAATTCCAAACTATGAATTGGACTGTTAAAAAATGTCAGCGGATTACAAAATAATAGCTACTGAAAATATCAACACAGTGTCAACGTTTGACACCGCGTTGACATTGTGTTGATATTGTGTTGAACATTAAAATCTTGAAATTTTACATTGTATTGACATCGTGTTGACGTTGTATTGACATTGTGTTGATATTGTGTTAACATCAAAATCTCGAAATTTTACATTGTATTGACATTGTGTTGACGTTGTGTTGACATTGTGTTGAAAAGTTTGGAGTTTGTATGAGTTTACATTTTATTACTACCATTTTAGATATGTATCTAGTAGTTTTAAAATATATAGATAATATTCAATCTATTTATTTGTTCTTATCACACGAAATAATAGTATATTAATAACAATAATAATCAATTATTCGCATCGAAAAATTATAATTAATTACTATACTCTAAAAACACTGTGGCATGCCATTTTCTTCAAAGATATCCATGTTCCCCAATCTCTCTTTACCTTACTGGCTTGGGGTTTCAGAACGTTGAGTCATTAGAAAGGCAATACATTTCATGGTATGTTCTTAGAATTTTGTACAATTTTCTTTGTTTTATTTTATTAGATCCTTATAAAAGTTTTAACTTGGTCTTTGTATGTCTATTATACATCTCATGTCATTTGATCCATATGTATACAATTATTTTAGTTTTTCTTTATCCTCATCGTTTGTTATACTCCCTTCGTCCCAATTAGGTTGAATCATATCAATAATTAGGTTGAATCATATCAATTTTCGGAATATTCCAACTAAATTGAGTCATTTCTTTTTTAATAAAAAAATAAACAAAACATTTAATCAATCTTACTTTATACTAATCCTTGAGTATATTACTATAATTTACACAATTATGCAGTATAGAGTTACAAGATCTTTACAGTATACCATTATAGGGTCAAATAATTATAATTAAAAGATTATTATGTCCATCTTAATTCATCTGAATCCCTTTTATCAAATTAAATTAAAGTAGCAATGAATGATTTAAGCAAACGTGTAAATTTGACTAACCTACAAATCAAAGAAATACAATTTTACTGTCACATTCCTACTTTTTCCTAACCAACAAACCAAACACACCTTAACGATAAATTGTACTACGAAAAACACTAGTGATTGTCTATTAATACGAAAAACAGTACAAAAATCAATGAAAGTAAATGAACTATGTTGCCAAAGTAAGCCTAGGGCGAAACTTAAACAGATTTAAGTTAGGGGTGTAAATAACAAAGCTAGAGTGATTATTATAATATAAGTGGGGTCGTGGAAGAATCGAACGTTTCACGGTACTATTAGTGCTTTTGGAGTAGATAAATAGTCGACCCTCATAGCGCATTGTGAACACCAAGTCGCCATTTACCAAGACTTTGAGCGGACAAAATTGCATCATGAATAGAAGAGTGAAGCTATATTCCTTTACCCAGGAATCCCCGTCTCCATAGTCCTTCATCAACCAAATAACAGCACGGTCAACCTTTGAAACATGACAAAAACATAGCTGACCTCCCAAAACACATAGCTTCGGATAACCACCATCAAAATCACTAGGAAGTGAAAAACTGGTGAAGAGCTCGGTTTCAAGATCAAAACAACATATCAAGAGATTCTTCTCAGAATCATGTGCCAACCAGTGAAGATTTCCGTTGAAAAATACAGCATTATCGTCATGAACATGATAAACCAGGTAAAGGCTCCACTGCGGTGGAGCGGAGATTCTTCTCCACCATCCTCCTCCTGGATGAGTATACACAAAATATGATCCATGTTGATTGATATCTAAAATCTTATATTGACCGCTTAATTTGCTGACTCCAAATCCAAAAAACCACGTGTCTCGCTGAGGCAGAGGATCAAGCTCTTTATAATAAGAGGTAATTGGATCGAATATAAAAAGAGTATCATAGCTTCTATCCCGTACCAAAAGCAAACCATTAGCTGAACCAATTATACACGTATTTTTATTGTGAGGAGTAGGCACGTCGAATTGGAAAAGTGGCTTGTGGGCCTCATCACAGACTACGTACATGTTTTTATCCGAGAAAACCAAGCCTGGTTGCATAGCATACGACGCCATAAAGTCATCCCCTTCTATCAGATCGCGCCACGATTTACAAACATGCTTGCACCCCAAAACGCTTCTAAGCGGGACTCTTCTTAGGATCTCTATTGTTATCTCTTGTGGGAGACTTGTGAAGAGGCCTTCTTTCATTTTGAGGAAAGACTATTTAGTGTATTTATAGTTTATAGAGGATTAAGATAATAAAAACAATAACAAAATAAACAGAAAATCAATTGAAAAATGACAAATAAATGAAGAAAACTTCGGGCTCTGATAGTGGCTTCAAATCCGCCGCCTCGGAAAATATGACTTTAATCAAGGGTACAACTTAATGAATATGTAAACATAATATATATAATATGTGAATCTTGATATATGGTATGTATTTTTTAAGGTAAAGATATTTAATTTGATTTGATTTTCCTTTTATTATAAATTGATATACATATTTATCCAAATTTCCTTTTATTTATCAAAATATATAATTATGAAAAAAATAAATAATAGAGTGTTATGATATAATAAAGACATTATGTCTCAATAATACTATCCTGTATATAAATACTTCAATGTTAAGGATAAGAATATTTAATCTAGTTTGATTCTTTAAAAGTGGTTTATCTCCATTCAAAATAGCATTAAGAATTAGGATACAGTCTTTTCCCAAATCTTCAATATTTAATTTTAAAATTTTAATCATTTCCTATATCGAGCAAGAGGAAACAGATGTAATATATTAATTTTTTAAAATTAATTGAAATTCATGAACAGTTCCAAATATAAAATATTTGTGATACGAATAATTTAACCAAATGTAAAGAAATATTTGTGAACAAACCTGCTTCCTTCATTTTGAGGAAAGAAATATTCAGTGTATTTAAAGTTAAAAGAGGCTTAATATAACAATAATAATAATAATAATATAAACAGAAAATCAACTGAAAAATAATAAATAAATGAAGAAAACCTTAGGTTCTGATAATGGCTTCCACTGGCTAAGACGAAAAACAGTACAAAAATCAAAGAAAGTAGAAGAACTATGTTGCCAAAGTAAGCAAAGGTGAAGCTAAAGCTGATTTTAGCTAGGGGTGTAAATAACAAAGCTGGAATCACCACTATAATAGCGGGAGTTTTGAAGAATCGAACGTTCCACAATAGTATCCGTGCTTTTGGAGTAAATAGATAGCCAACCATCAATAGGCTTCGTAAACACTAAGTCGCCATTTGCCAAAATTTTGAGTGGAGACATTCGCATCCAGTCTCGATAAGTGAAGGTATATTCCTTTATCCAAGAATTCATATCTCCATAGTCCTTCATCGACCAAATGACAACACCATCATAAAGTGAATGTTGATCACATACACATAGATGACCCCCCAAAACACATATCTTCTGAAAAATACCATCAAATTCCATAGGAAGAGAAAAACTAGTGAAGAGCTCGGTTTCAAGATCAAAGCAACATAACGCGGAAACATTACACGTGAACATATCCATTGCCAGCCAGTAAAGATTTCCATTGAAAAATACAGCATTATCATAATTAATTACATAAATCCACTCTGGTGGAACGGAGATGTTTCTCCACCCTCCTTTTCCTTGTCCCGGGAGATTATGTACAAAATATGAACTATTCCGCCTATTAGCATATAAAATCTTATACTGTCCATTTAATTTGCTCACTCCAAATCCCAAAGCAAATTCATATCGTGTAGGTATAGGCAGAGGATCAAGCTCGATATAATTACCGGTAATTGGATTGAATGTAAAAAGAATATCACGATATGTATTCCACATCAAAAGCATACCATTAGCTGAACCGATTATAGAAGAACCTTTATGTCGAGTAGGCACGTTGAATTGATAAAGTGGCTCGTGGGTCTCATCGCTGCAGACTACGTACCCCATTTTTCGGTCAATGAAAATCAGGCATGGTTTCATAGTATACGACATCATAAACTCATCCCCTTTTATCAAATCGCGCCACGATTTACAAACATGCTTGCAAATGATAATGCTTCTAAGCGGGACTCTTCTTAGAATGTCTATTGCTATCGCTTGCGGGAGACTTGTGAGCAAATCTTCCTTCATTTTGTGGAAACAAATATTTAGTTTGAGATTTCTCAATTTAATTCAGGGAGTAATATATAATATGAGAATCTTGATGTATTTTTTTATATATAAAGATACTTAGTTTGATTAATTGATTTGATTTTCCTTTCATAATCAAAGGAAAATTGTATTAGGGTTTATTAGTTAAAATATAAATCGTTATGGAAAAAATATAATATGGTATAGAGACATTACAATTTGATTCTTTTAAATCGTAATCATTTCCCAAATCTTCTTTTCGTCTTCACTCAAGATTTTTGTCTCCGTACACGCTAGATAATTTAGAAATTCACTAGTTGTTGTTTAGAGGAAGAATTAAAATTATAGAGGTACGAATCTATAGATGTTTAGTGGTATAATTAGTTGCAATGGATATCATTATTTAAATATAAACATAAATTATGCTTTGACACAAATCAGAAGACCATATCAATATGATGAAGCATGGTAATACCTTGGAGGTGCTGATGTATGAATACAATCAACAGAAGCAACGAGAAAGGAAGGACCTACTCGATCCAACGAGTAGCCTGCTGTATATCATATCTCTGGTAAGAGGAATCCATCGGTGTTTAATTCTTTATTGTGATAGATTTTTATCTTCTTATTTCATGATTTAATGTTTAAACATTATACTATGCGATTTATTTCAAATTTATTATGCTTCTTTGTTGATTTGTATAGATTTTTATTCATTATAGATTCTAATTTTGTTTAATTAATTTAAAATTGAAATTTAATATTTTAAAAATATATTAATCCCAAAAGATCACATCCTCAGCCCTATTGTTGTGACAGAATATAGTAGAAGAAAGATTTACGTGGTTCACCAATGTTGTTGGCTACGTCCATGGGCAGAAAACGGAGAATAAATTTTATTCAGAGTGTTTTCAGATTATTACTACAGATAACAGAATTATGTGCTCTACTCTAATAAAAATAAGCACACACGAGCCAGACTGGGCCTAGGAAACATAATCCTATCCCAATTAGAAAACATAATTCTATAAAGATTTTATGTGCTCTACTCCAATAAAAATAAACACACATAAGACAGACTGGGCCTAGAAAACATAATCCTATTCCAATCAGGAAACATAATCTTATAAAAGTTTAAGGCATACTAACAACTACACCGTCTCCCTCTTCTGCTTCTTCTTCTTCTTCTTCCTCCTCCTCTTTCTATCCCCTTCGCCGGCGGCAGCCCAACCAAGCCCCAATCCAGATAACATGTACGCCACGGCCGACCTCATCGCCAACCTCATCGCCATCCCCGTCGGCGCCGCCCTCTACTTCAGCATCTTATTCATCTACGGACGCTGCTCCTCCCGCGGCCTCGACGCGTCGGCGATCAAGGCGCTCCCTACCTTCTCCTTCTCCGAGGTGAAGGACCACAAGATCGGCAAGGGCGCGCTCGAGTGCGCCGTCTGCCTCACCGAGTTCGAAGACCGTGAAACGCTGCGTTTGCTCCCCAAATGCGACCATGTGTTCCACCGCGACTGCATCGACCGCTGGCTCGCCTCCAGCACCACCTGTCCGGTCTGCCGGGCCGATCTCGCCCGGCAGACCGGTCCGGACCCGGTCCAGTCGGAGGAGGCAAGGGAACAGAGTGATCGATCATCCAGAGACGACGAGATTGTAATCCAAGTGGACGAAGGTGATCATCCGCAGCCACCAGCAAGGAGGTCGTGGTCGATTCAGAGGCCGAAGGTGCTCGGGTTCGGTAAGTTCTGGTCGCACCCGCTGGTCCAACCGGGCGAGAATCTCGACCGGTTTACACTGAGGTTGCCCGAGGGTGTGCGGAAGGAGGTTATAGACCGGGCAATGTTGCAGTAATGTTCGATTCCTCCTTTAATTCACAATTTGTGGTTATGTCTTATTTTTTTTTTTTTTTTTAATTTTTAATTTTTTAGTTGATCTATTGGAATTTATTTCGTTCTCTTTATACTCCACATGCATACTGCATATCTCTTTCATGAGTTTATCAGTTTATCTGAATTATATACTTATGTGATACTTGTGCATTTTATTTTTTATTTCAATTACATTTTTAATGATTTAGTATGATTGTTTTGAAATACTCCCTCCGTCCCACAAAGATTGTCCCATTTATCCATTTTGGTCCGTCCCACAAAGTTTGTCCCATTTCATTTTTTACCATTTTTGGTAGTGGACCTCATATTCCATTAACTTATTTCTACTCACATTTTATTATAAAACTAATATATAAAAGTAGGACTCACGTTCCACTAACTTTTTCTAACTCAATTTTCATTACATTTCTTAAAACTCGTGTCCGGTCAAAGTGAGACAATCTTTGTGGGACGGAGGGAGTAATACTCCTATGTGTATATTCTTTTACTTTAATTTTTGTTATTTTGTTTGTGGATATAATAGTCATACGAATACAAATGGTTAATATGGTTAAGCCAGTACTTTCTCCATCCCAATTTAATTTTTGTATTTCTTTTGTGCATAAAAATTTAAAAATTGTGTTATACTCCCTCCGTCCCAGATAATTTGGATTTGGGACACTTTGACCTTGCACGAGTTTTAAGAAATATAATGGAAAGTGAGTTGAAAAAGTTGGTGTGGGTCCCACTTTTAAAGGATTAATTTTATAATAAAATATGAGAAGGAACGAGTTAGTGGAATATTGGGTCCACTACTAAAAATGGTAAAAGTGAAGTGGGACAAATTATGTGGGACGGCCCAAAATAGAATACTGGGTCGAACTGGGACGGAGAGAGTATAAAATAAATGAAGATAAAATAAAATCATGAAGGTAAGACAGTAAAACATTACAAAAAATCCATGAAAGTAAATGAACTATGTTGCCAAAGTAAGCATAGGGTGAAGCTAAAGCAGATTTTAGCAAGGGGTGTAAATAATAAAGCTGGATAAAAATTTATAGTTACAGTCGGATTTTTGAAGAATCGAACGTTCCACAATAGTATCCTTGCTTTTGGAATAGATAGATAGCCAACCCTCAAATGGCTGTGTAAACATTAAGTCACCATTTGCCAAAATTTTGAGTGGAGAAATATCCATCTTGTCTTGATAAGTGAAGTTATATTCCTTTATCCAAGAACTCTTATCTCTGTAGTCCTTCATCAACCAAATGACAGCCCGATCACTTGAACGATGATCACATACACATAAATGATCCCCCAAAACACATATCTTCTGAAAAATATTATCAATTTTAATAGGAAGAGAAAAACTAGTGAAGAGCTCGGTTTCAAGATCAAAGCAACATAACAGGGGATTCCACGTGATATCATATGCCAACCAATGAAGATTTCCATTCAAAAATGCAGCTTTATCACCGTGAACTTCATAGATCCACTCTGGTGGAGAGGAGATGTTTCTCCACCCTCCTTTTCCTTGTCCTAGAAGATTATGTACAAAATATGACCTATTTCGATTAATATATAAAATCTTATACTGTCCACTTAATTTGCTCACTCCAAATCCAAAAGTGAATCCATCTCGTATAGGTGTAGGCAGAGGATCAAGCTTGATGTAATTACGAGTAATTGGATTGAATGTAAAAAGAATATCACGCCGTCTATCCCACATCAAAAGCATATCATTAGCTGAATCGATTATGTAAGAACCACTATGAGGAATAGGCACGTTGAATCGGAAAAGTGGCTCGTGGGCCTCATCGCTGCAGACTACGTATCCCATCTTTCGGTAAGAGAAAATCAGGCATGGGCTCATACTATACAAAGGCATAAACTCATCCCCTTCTATTAAATCGCGCCACAATTTACAAACATGCTTGCATCTAATAATGCTTCTAACCGTGACCCTTCTTAGAATGTCTATTGTTATCTCTCGCGGGAGACTTGTGAACAAATCTTCCTTCATTTTGTGGAAAGAAATATTTAGTGTATGTAAAGTCTAAATAGGCTAAAAATAATAATAACAACAATACTACTACTACTACTACTAATAATAATAATAATAATAATAAACAACGGAAAATCAATGTGAAAAATAAGAAATAAATGAAGAAAACCTTAGGTAGTGATAATGGCTTCCACTGGCTAAGAAGTTCAGTCAAATAACCACTCATCTCGTTTCGTTCTCCGCCGTAATTCAATCGCGCCGCCGTCTCGCCGCCGCCTCTGCGAAAATATGACTTCAAATCAAATATAAGGAACTGAATTCATCATCTAAATTCAGAGAATTAAGTTTTTGAGATCTTGTTGAGAATAAGATTTTGAGATTTCTCGATTTCTCAATTTAATTCAGGGAGTAATATATAATATGAGAATCTTGATGTGTTTTTTTTATAAAGATATATACTTAGTTTGATTAATTGATTTGATTTTTCTTTCATAATCAAAGGAAAATTGTATTATGGTATATTAGTTAAAATATAAATCGTAATTATTGGAAGAGTATAAGAATATATAATATGGTATAGAGACATTACAATTTGATTCTTTTAAATCGTAATCATTTCCCAAATCTTCTTTTCGTCTACGCTAGATAATTCAGATAATAACTAATTATTTATATACTCCAAAAAATACTGTGACATGTTATTTTCTTCAAATATGTCCATGTTATTCCAATATTGCTTTTTTACACCCCAAGCTTTCTTTCGATTACTAGCATAGTTGGGATTTCAAGACATTGTGGTCATTAGAAGGCATAACATACATCTCACCTCATTTGATCCATGAAATCCATATTTATAAAATTAACTTAATTTTTATTTATCTCATCATTTGTTAATGTTATACTACTACTATTTGATAGTGTAAGTATGGTTGATCGAGAAAAAGGTGGAGTATTATACAATTATATATATAGGTCCATGATCAATTGAGATTTTTTAGGATAATTGAGAAATGAGATGCAATATCAGCCACTCATTTTCATTAAATGAGTGGTCCAGATTTTGCCACACAAAAAATATTTTTAGATTAATTTATTATGAAAGGGTATAACAGTAAATTCAATAAAAACAAATGAAAACAACCACAATTGAAACAGTCTCTCGTGATTTCTCACCTCTCTACATTCTCTCTCTTAATCCATCTCAAATCTGCCATTGAAATCACTCGAGCTACAGTAACATTGAATAATTCTCTCCATCAATCGACAGCACCTCCAATTTCCTCGCCTTTCCCCATCCAAAATTCGCCTTCAACAGAACGAATCTCGTCGATCCAGAAACTCCGAGCACGCTCTTCCCGAAGCATTTGAAGATATCCGACATCCAATTCTCCGCTCCTCTCAAAATCTCATCTCTGTTTTTCAATTTCCCCTCTATCTCCGCGCCAATTGCCTCAGCCGCCGCCGCGAATCCGTCCTCCGCCGCCAGCTGACGATGCAATTTCCGAAGTAATTCTCCGATATCGTCGGATCCGTCCTCCCCCTGGCGTCAGCAGGTATGATGAAAAGCTCCGCCGCATTTTCGTCGGATTTGTCGCCCGATTTCACCATACAGCTCCAGACATACGCTGCGGCGGCGATAATCGACGACGCCGACGATTTGGTGGCGGATTTCAGCTTCTCGATGTCGGACCTGCGGAGGAGGAATGTAGATCTGACTCTGTTCGTAGGCAGCGGAAACAACGCCGATATTGATATTCAAACTTCAATTGCGAAAAATTTCACAGTATTCTTGTTATGTTTGAATATTCCATTAATTCAAATTTGATTCAGTTGCTCGTCTCTCTACAGTTATTGCTTGAGAACTACCCTCAATCATACACATTAATTCCCTTATTAATATTGTTGACATAAATTATATGTAAAATATTGTTGTTGACATAAATTATATGTAAAATATTGTTGTTGACATGAATTATATGTAAAACGTTGTTGTTGACATAAATAAAATAGGTCGTTGACATGAAAATATTTGTTATTGACATTAATAATTTGTAAAATGTTGTTGTTGACATAATAGTTGACATAAATAACGTTTGTTGTTGACATCGTAGTTGACATGAATAATGTTTGTTGTTGACATCGTAGTTGATATGTGAATTATAAGTGTTATTTTTTAGTTGTTGACATTTTAATACGAGTTGTTGACATTGGATATTCTCGGTATTGATATGTGAATTATAAGTGTTATTTTTTAGTTGTTGACATTGGATATTCTCGGTATTGATATGTCAATTGTAAGTGTTATTTTTTAGTTGTTGACATTTTAATACGAGTTGTTGACATTCGATATTTTTGGTATTGATAATTGAATTGTAAGTGTTATTTGTTAGTTGTTGACATTTTAATATGAGTTATTGACATTCGATATTTTCAGTATTGATATGTGAATTATAAGTGTTATTTTTAGTTATTGACATTTTAATACGAGTTGTTGACATTGGATATTCTCGGTATTGATATGTGAATTATAAGTGTTATTTTTTAGTTGTTGACATTGGATATTCTCGGTATTGATATGTCAATTGTAAGTGTTATTTTTTAGTTGTTGACATTTTAATACGAGTTGTTGACATTCGATATTCTCGGTATTGATATGTGAATAGTAAGTGTTATTTGTTAGTTGTTGATATTTTAATACGAGTTGTTGACATTTGATATTCTCGATATTGATATGTGAATTGTAAGTGTTATTTTTTAGTTGTTGACATTTTAAAACGTGTTGTTGACATTCGATATTCTCGGTATTGATATGTGAATTGTAAGTGTTATTTGTTAGTTGTTGACATTTTAATACGAGTTGTTGACATTCGATATTCTCGGTATTGATATGTGAATTATAAGTGTTATTTTATTGAATGTTGATTGTTGAAGATTCGAAGATTTGAAGATTTGAATGTTGAAAATTTAAATGTTGAAGATTCGAAGATTTGAAGATTTGAATGTTGAAGATTTGAAGATTTGAAGATTTGAATGTTGAAGATTTGAAGATTTAAATGTTGAAGAGATTTGAAGATTCGAAGATTTGAACATTTGAATTTTGAAGATTTGAAGATTTGAAGATATGAATGTTGAAGATTTGAAGATTTGAATGTTGAAGATTTGAAGATATGAATGTTGAAGATTTGAATATTTGAATGTTGAAGAGATTTGAAGATTCGAAGATTTGAACATTTGAATTTTGAAGATTTGAAGATTTGAAGATATGAATGTTGAAGATTTGAAGATTTGAATATTTGAATGTTGAAGATTTGAAGATTTGAATGTTGAAGCTAGAGTTTTAGAGAGGATTTTAGAAAATGATTTCAAACACAATTTAATGAAAAGACAATTATACCCCCTTGTTGACATAATGTGGTATTTGTTGACATTTTGTTAATCTTGTGGATTAGTGGCCCATATTGCATCTCATTTCTCAATTTAGCTAAATAATCTCAACCTAACAAGACCCGTGTTATAAGATCTTTAAAAAGGTCCTATCTCATTATAGGGTTGAATAATTATCGGTAAGAAGGTTATTTACTTATTGCATCTCATTTCTCAATTTAGCTAAATAATCTCAACCTAACAAGACCCGTGTTATAAGATCTTTAAAAAGGTCCTATCTCATTATAGGGTTGAATAATTATCGGTAAGAAGGTTATTTACTTATTTATGTCCTTATCTTAATCAAATTTTATTTCATTTTATCAAATTAAATTAAAGTAGCAATGAATGTTTATCAACGTGTATTTTTTCCATTTTCCTATTTTTTCATAGAGTCAAATCTAAATCTAAATTATAATTATGAAAAAAAAAAAAATTAAGGTATGATGTCGCAGATAAATGTCCATTCCCAAAAGTTTAGATTTGTATATCGGTTTTAAAATCTTTCGGTACCAAACTATTTATTTGTTCTTATCTTTCAATTAATCAAAATTATATACAGCGAAATATCAATTAAAAACTAGTGGAAGAAGGAGAAAGAAGCAATGGGAATTTGTTGCTGCAAGCTTTTACTAGAGCCAGAGGTTTTCTTCATTAATTCACTTGCTATTTTTCATGATTCTTGTTCATATATTAATTCTGTTTAGACTTATTATGATTAATCGATTATATTTTGGTTCTAATGAAGGAAGATTTGGTAACAAATCTACCGCGAGAGATTACAAATGCGATCCTTGTAAGACTTCCGATTAAAAGCATTATAATGTGCAAGTGCGTTTGTAAATCATGGCGGAATCTGATAGAAGGGGGTGAGTTTGTTTTACCGTGTATTCCGAAACCGTATCTCGTTTTCGCTAACGAAGGCAAAGGGTACACGGTCTGCGATGAGGCATTCAAGCGACTTTTCGGGTTCTGGTTCCCTCACTTTCCATGTTCCGCTACTCATCCTTGTTACAAATATGTCGTTATTGACTGTAACAGACATGTCGTGATTGATTCAGTCAATGGTCTCCTTCTGGTGTGGCATGCATGCGTGAAATCTCTTTTCGTGTGCAATCCACTGACTTGTGAATATTTCGTGTTTCCTCCTCTGCCTAGCTTTGATTCCAAGTATGGTAGTTACACATTTGGATTCGGTGTGAGCAAAACAAGCGGGCAATATAAGATTTTATGTGCGGCTCATCATAAATATACAGGGTCTCATTTCGTATGCACTCTTTATGTATACACTCTAGGAGGAAGAGAGTTGTGGAGATGCATTCAAGAAGTAGCACCGGTCAGCCCTCAATGCTTGGTTGCTCCGTTTTATAACGGAAATCTTCACTGGTCCGCAGCTGATTCAAAGGGAAATCTCTTGATGTGTTGTGTTGAACTTGAAACTGAGCTCTTTACCAGCTTTTTTCTCCCTTTTCACATCAAATATTTGACCAGTTGCAAGGTAAAAATTTTGGAGGATCGACTATGTTTAACTGATAGTTCAGATTATCAGAATTTTGTTATCTGGATAATGGACAACTATGGAGATACGAATTCTTGGATAAAAGAATATATCTTGCCAGGTATTAATGGATATTTTTTCCCAATAAAAGTTTTGCCATTTGGTAAGCTTATGTTCGCGAATCATATGGGTGAAATATGTATATATTCCAAAATTACTAAAAGAGTAGAGCATTATAGAAGAGTCCACTTTTTTTCTAGTACGCCTTTGTACACCCCAAGCTTCGTTTTGTACACCCCTAGTTTTCTTTCGTTTACAAGTACGGGGATTCACAATGTCAAGTCATTAAGAGCCAAACCATTTTCTCTACGTTAGTAGATTTTTACACTAGTTTTTTTTGTTTTAATAGATCTTGTAATAGTTTGGATGTCTTGTGCATATTATAAGATCTCATTTTATTTGAACCATATTAACAGTTTTTTATTTTTTCCCTAGCTGCATCATTTGTTATGCTATCAATTTCCACATCTATTTGGTAGTATTATGGAGAAAATTTATTAATAGTAAGCAAATTGTTGCATTAAACATCAAGTTTGATCAATGTTTAGTCAATTTTGCAATTTTAATAGTGGTCAATTTATTAACTTTTATATCTTCGTCAATAGTCATATGACAAAAAATATTCCAACATACTATGTGTATTAAGTTATTCACACGCAGTAAAAGTTAAAGACGTGACTGATTTTGTGTAACCAAATATGCGATTGTGGGCTAATTGAAAAATGTGAAGTTATGAT